>NW_022261981.1:2053940-2080226 GCF_002021735.2 Oncorhynchus kisutch
CCTCCCCTCCTCCCCCACCCATACCCTCTCCTCTCTCCTCCCTCACCTTTTCCTCCCTCCTCCCTCTCCTCCCTCCATCCTCCCCCTTTCCTCCCTCTCCTTATCCTCTCTCCTTCCTCACCTAGTCCTCCCTCTCCTCTTTCCCCCTCTCCTCCCTCCTCCACCTCCCCCTCTCCTCCTCTCTCCCCCCTCCTCTCCCTCTCCCCCTCCTCTCCCCCTCTCCTCCCTGTTCTCCCTCTCTCCCTCCTCCCCCTCTCCTCCCTTTTCTCCCCCCCCCTCCTCCTCCATGGTTTTAAATGAACATTAAAGTCCCCTCTCCTGAATCTAATGAAAGTGTTTGTCATTTTTCAAATGCGAGGTGTAAAATTAAGTGTGTGTGCTTTTTGCGTAAGTGCGTGTGTACCAGCGTGTGTTTGATGGCGCGGTGTGAAATTAAGCAAGCAGTTTATTTAAGAGGTGTGGAGAGAGAATCAAACACTCAGAGCTCATCTGAGAAGACGAAGGAGAAGAGAGCCAGAGACTTCAATCACTTCAGGCTCATATAGATGTTCCTTTTGTGGAGCCAGCTATCTGCCATGCTAAGCCCATTTAACACTCACTCCCTCCATTTAAAGCCCGGATTCCTGTTCCCTATGTGGTCTTAGTTCTATACAACACCACAAATATGATTTAGGATTTATTTAACATTTAGTTAACATTTTTAATGATTCCTGGAATTTCAGTGCAAAAAAGGAAGATGTTTTTATTTCAAGTCTGTTTTGTGTTCAGTGTCGGGGGGGGGGGGTTCTGTGTGTGTGTGGGGGGGGGGGGGGTTCTGTGTGTTTTTTTGGTTTGGGGGGTTCTGTGTGTGTGGGGGGGGTTCTGTGTGTGGGGGGGGTTCTGTGTGTGTGGGTTGAGGGTTCTGGGTGTGTGGGGGGGTTCTATGTGTGTGTTTGGGGGTGAGTTATGTGTGAGTGTGGGGGGGGTTCTGTGTGTGTGTGTGTTGGGGGGGTCTGTGTGTTTGTGTGGGGGGGGGTGTGTGTGTGTGTGTTGGGGGGGTCTGTGTGTTTGTGTGGGGGGGGGGTCTGTGTGTTGGGGGGGTCTGTGTGTGTGTGTGTGGAGGTGGGTTTGTGTGGGGGGTGTCTTGTGTGTGTGTGTGGAGGGGGGGTTTGTGTGGGGGGTTGTCTGTGTGTGTGTGTTGGGGGGGTCTGTGTGTGTGTTGGGGGGGTCTGTGTGTGTGGTGTGTGTGTGTGGGAGGGGGGGGGGTTTGTGTGTTTGTGTGGGGGGGGGTCTGTGTGTGTGGGGGGGGGGGGGGTCTGTGTGTTTTGGGGGGGTGTCTTTGTGTGTTGTTGTCCAGTTATGTCTTTTAAGACAGTTTCTCCTCTGTTTGATCTAATTGTGTGAATCCACCCAAATTATGAATGAATTATTCCAGCCATGAACATCCACCCCTCCCTCCATGGTGTCTCTAGATAACATCCACCCTTCCCTCCATGGTGTCTCTAGATAACATCCACCCCTCCCTCCATGGTCTATCTAGATAACATCCACCCCTCCCTCCATGGTCTATCTAGATAACATCCACCCCTCCCTCCATGGTGTCTCTAGATAACATCCACCCCTCCCTCCATGGTGACTCTAGATAACATCCACCCTCCCTCCATGGTGTCTCTAGATGAAACATCCACCCCTCCCCTCCATGGGTGCTCTAGATAACATCCACCCCTCCCTCCATGGGTCTCTAGATAACATCCACCCCTCCCTCCATTGGTGTCTCTAGATAACATCCACCCCTCCCTCCATGGTGTCTCTAGATAACATCCACCCCCTCCCTCCATGGTGACTCTAGATAACATCCACCCCTCCCTCCATGGGTGCTCTAGATAACATCCACCCCTCCCTCCATGGTGACTCTAGATAACATCTAACCCCTCCCTCCATGTGTGTCTCTAGATAAACATCCACCCCCTCCCCTCCATGTGTCTTAGATAACATCCAACCCCCTCCCTCCATGGTGACTCTAAGATAACATCCACCCCTCCCTCCATGGTCTATCTAGATAACATCCACCCCTCCCTCCATGGTGACTCTAGATAACATCCACCCCTCCCTCCATGGTGACTCTAGATAACATCCACCCCTCCCTCCATGGTGACTCTAGATAACATCCACCCCTCCCTCCATGGTGACTCTAGATAACATCCACCCATCCCTCCATGTTGTCTCTAGATAACATCCACCCCTCCCTCCATGGTGACTCTAGATAACATCCACCCCTCCCTCCATGGTGACTCTAGATAACATCCACCCATCCATCCATGGCTATCTAGATAACATCCACCCCTCCGTCCATGGTGTCTCTAGATAACATCCACCCCTCCCTCCATGGTGACTCTAGTAAACATCCACCCCTCCCTCCATGGTGACTCTAGATAACATCCCACCCCTCCCTTCATGGTCTCCTAGATAACATCCCATCTTCCCTCCATGGGTGTCTCTAGATAACATCCCATCTTCCCTCCATGATGTCTCTAGATAACATCCAACCCCTCCCTCCATGGTGGTCTCTAGATAACGTCCACCCCTCCATGGTGTTCCTAGATAAACATCCCTCCCTCCATGGTGTCTCGAGATAACATCCACCCCTCCCTCCATGGTGACTCTAGATAAACATCCACCCCCTCCCTCCATGGGTGTCTCTAGATAACATCCACCCCTCCTCCATGGTGACTCTAGATAACATCCACCCCTCCCTCCCATGGTGTCTCTAGATAACATCCACCCCTCCCTCCATGGTGTCTCTAGATAACATCCACCCCCTCCCTCCATGGTGTCTCTAGATAACATCCACCCCTCCCTCCATGGTGTCTCTAGATAACATCCACCCTCCCTCCATGGTGTCTCTAGATAACATTCCACCCCTCCCTCCATGGTGACTCTAGAACATCCACCCCTCCCTCCATGGTGTCCTCGATAACATCCACCCCTCCCTCCATGGTGACTCTAGATAACATCTAACCCCTCCCTCCATGGTGTCTCTAGATAACATCCACCCCTCCCTCCATGGTGTCTCTAGATAACATCCACCCCTCCCTCCATGGTGACTCTAGATACATCCACCCCTCCCTCCATGGTCTATCTAGATAACATCCACCCCTCCCTCCATGGTGACTCTAGATAACATCCACCCCCTCCCTCCATGGTGACTCTAGATAACATCCACCCCTCCCTCCATGGTGACTCTAGATAACATCCACCACCTCCCTCCATGGTGACTCTAGATAACATCCACCCATCCCTCCATGTTGTCTCTAGATAACATCCACCCCTCCCTCCATGGTGACTCTAGATAACATCCACCCCTCCCTCCATGGTGACTCTAGATAACATCCACCCATCCATCCATGGTCTATCTAGATAACATCCACCCCTCCCTCCATGGTGTCTCTAGATAACATCCACCCCTCCCTCCATGGTGACTCTAGATAACATCCACCCCTCCCCTCCATGGTGACTCTAGATAACATCCACCCCTCCCTTCATGGTCTCTCTAGATAACATCCCATCTTCCCTCCATGGTGTCTCTAGATAACATCCCATCTTCCCTCCATGATGTCTCTAGATAACATCCACCCCTCCCTCCATGGTGTCTCTAGATAACGTCCACCCCTCCATGGTGTCTCTAGATAACATCCCTCCCTCCATGGTCTCTCTAGATAACATCCCTCCCTCCATGGTGTCTCTAGATAACATCCATTCTTCCATCCATGGTGTCTCTAGATAACATCCATTCTTCCATCCATGGTGTCTCTAGATAACATCCATTCTTCCATCCATGGTGTCTCTAGATAACATCCATTCTTCCCTCCATGGTGTCTCTAGATAACATCCATTCTTCCATCCATGGTCTATCTAGATAACATCCACCCCTCCCTCCATGGTGACTCTAGATAACATCCACCCCTCTCTCCATGGTGTCTCTAGATAACATCCACCCCTCCCTCCATGGTGACTCTAGATAACATCCACCCCTCCCTCCATGGTGACTCTAGATAACATCCACCCCTCCCTCCATGGTGACTCTAGATAACATCCACCCCTCCCTCCATGGTGTCTCTAGATAACATCCACCCCTCCCTCCATGGTGTCTCTAGATAACATCCACCCCTCCCTCCATGGTGTCTCTAGATAACATCCACCCCTCCCTCCATGGTGTCTCTAGATAACATCCACCCCTCCCTCCATGGTGACTCTAGATACATCCACCCCTCCCTCCATGGTGTCTCTAGATAACATCCACCCCTCCCTCCATGGTGACTCTAGATAACATCTAACCCCTCCCTCCATGGTGTCTCTAGATAACATCCACCCCTCCCTCCCATGGTGTCTCTAGATAACATCCCACCCCTCCCTCCATGGTGACTCTAGATAACATCCACCCCTCCCTCCATGGTCTATCTAGATAACATCCACCCCTCCCTCCATGGTGACTCTAGATAACATCCACCCCTCCCTCCATGGTGACTCTAGATAACATCCACCCCTCCCTCCATGGTGACTCTAGATAACATCCACCCCTCCCTCCATGGTGACTCTAGATAACATCCACCCATCCCTCCATGTTGTCTCTAGATAACATCCACCCCTCCCTCCATGGTGACTCTAGATAACATCCACCCCTCCCTCCATGGTGACTCTAGATAACATCCACCCATCCATCCATGGTCTATCTAGATAACATCCACCCCTCCCTCCATGGTGTCTCTAGATAACATCCACCCCTCCCCTCCATGGTGACTCTAGATAACATCCACCCCTCCCTCCATGGTGACTCTAGATAACATCCACCCCTCCCTTCATGGTCTCTCTAGATAACATCCCATCTTCCCTCCATGGTGTCTCTAGATAACATCCCATCTTCCCTCCATGATGTCTCTAGATAACATCCACCCCTCCCTCCATGGTGTCTCTAGATAACGTCCACCCCTCCATGGTGTCTCTAGATAACATCCCTCCCTCCATGGTCTCTCTAGATAACATCCCTCCCTCCATGGTGTCTCTAGATAACATCCATTCTTCCATCCATGGTGGTCTCTAGATAACATCCATTCTTCCATCCATGGTGTCTCTAGATAACATCCATTCTTCCATCCATGGTGTCCTCTAGATAACATCCATTCTTCCCTCCATGTGTCTCTAGATAACATCCATTCTTCCATCCATGGTCTATCTAGATAACATCCACCCCTCCCTCCATGGTGACTCTAGATAACATCCACCCCTCTCTCCATGGTGTCTCTAGATAACATCCACCCCTCCCTCCATGGTGACTCTAGATAACATCCACCCCGTCCCTCCATGGTGACTCTAGATAACATCCACCCCTCCCTCCATGGTGACTCTAGATAACATCCACCCCTCCTCCATGGTGACTCTAGATAACATCCACCCCTCCCTCCATGGTGTCTCTAGATAACATCTAACCCCTCCCTCCATGGTGACTCTAGATAACATCTAACCCCTCCCTCCATGGTGACTCTAGATAACATCCACCCCTCCCTCCATGGTCTATCTAGATAACATCCACCCCTCCCTCCATGGTCTATCTAGATAACATCCACCCCTCCCTCCATGGTGTCTCTAGATAACATCCACCCCTCCCTCCATGGTGTCTCTAGATAACATCCACCCCTCCCTCCATGGTGACTCTAGATAACATCCACCCCTCCCTCCATGGTGTCTCTAGATACATCCACCCCTCCCTCCATGGTGACTCTAGATAACATCTAACCCCTCCTCCATGGTGTCTCTAGATAACATCCACCCCTCCCTCCATGGTGTCTCTAGATAACATCCACCCCTCCCTCCATGGTGACTCTAGATAACATCCACCCCTCCCTCCATGGTCTATCTAGATAACATCCACCCCTCCTCCATGGTGACTCTAGATAACATCCACCCCTCCCTCCATGGTGACTCTAGATAACATCCACCCCCTCCCTCCATGGTGACTCTAGATAACATCCACCCCTCCCTCCATGGTGACTCTAGATAACATCCACCATCCCTCCATGTTGTCTCTAGATAACATCCACCCGCTCCCTCCATGGTGACTCTAGATAACATCCACCCCTCCCTCCATGGTCTATCTAGATAACATCCACCCCTCCCTCCATGGTGTCTCTAGATAATGTCCACCCCTCCCTCCATGGTGACTCTAGATAACATCTAACCCCTCCCTCCATGGTGTCTCTAGATAACATCCACCCCTCCCTCCATGGTGACTCTAGATAACATCTAACCCCTCCCTCCATGGTGTTTCTAGATAACATCCACCCCTCCCTCCATGGTGTCTCTAGATAACATCCACCCCTCCCTCCATGGTGACTCTAGATAACATCCACCCCTCCCTCCATGGTGTCTCTAGATAACATCCACCCCTCCCTCCATGGTGACTCTAGATAACATCCACCCCTCCCTCCATGGTGACTCTAGATAACATCCACCCCTCCCTCCATGGTGACTCTAGATAACATCCACCCCTCCCTCCATGGTGACTCTAGATAACATCCACCCATCCCTCCATGGTGTCTCTAGATAACATCCACCCCTCCCTCCATGGTGACTCTAGATAACATCCACCCCTCCCTCCATGGTGACTCTAGATAACATCCACCCATCCATCCATGGTCTATCTAGATAACATCCACCCCTCCCTCCATGGTGTCTCTAGATAACATCCACCCCTCCCTCCATGGTGACTCTAGATAACATCCACCCCTCCCTCCATGGTGACTCTAGATAACATCCACCCCTCCCTTCATGGTCTCTCTAGATAACATCCCATCTTCCCTCCATGGTGTCTCTAGATAACATCCCATCTTCCCTCCATGATGTCTCTAGATAACATCCACCCCTCCCTCCATGGTGCCTCTAGATAACATCCACCCCTCCATGGTGTCTCTAGATAACATCCCTCCCTCCATGGTCTCTCTAGATAACATCCCTCCCTCCATGGTGTCTCTAGATAACATCCATTCTTCCATCCATGGTGTCTCTAGATAACATCCATTCTTCCATCCATGGTGTCTCTAGATAACATCCATTCTTCCCTCCATGGTGTCTCTAGATAACATCCATTCTTCCATCCATGGTCTATCTAGATAACATCCACCCCTCCCTCCATGGTGTCTCTAGATAACATCCACCCCTCCCTCCATGGTGTCTCTAGATAACATCCACCCCTCCCTCCATGGTGACTCTAGATAACATCCACCCCTCCCTCCATGGTGACTCTAGATAACATCCACCCCTCCCTCCATGGTGACTCTAGATAACATCCACCCCTCCCTCCATGGTGTCTCTAGATAACATCTAACCCTTCCCTCCATGGTGACTCTAGATAACATCTAACCCCTCCCTCCATGGTGACTCTAGATATCATCTAACCCCTCCCTCCATGGTGTCTCTAGATAACATCTAACCCCTCCCTCCATGGTGACTCTAGATAACATCTAACCCCTCCCTCCATGGTGACTCTAGATAACATCTAACCCCTCCCTCCATGGTGACTCTAGATAACATCTAACCCCTCCCTCCATGGTGTCTCTAGATAACATCCAATCCATCCCTCCATGGTCTCTCTAGATAACATCTAACCCCTCCCTCCATGGTCTCTCTAGGTGACATCCATCCCTGCATGGTCTCTCTAGATAACATCCAATCCCTCCCTCCATGGTCTCTCTAGATAACATCCATCCCTCCATGGTGTCTCTAGATGACATCCATCCCTCCATGGTCTCTCTAGATAACATCCACCCCTCCATGGTCTCTCTAGATAACATCCACCCCTCCCTCCATGGTCTCTCTAGAGAACATCCCATCTTCCCTCCATGGTGTCTCTAGATAACATCCCATCTTCCCTCCATGGTGTCTCTAGATAACATCCACCCCTCCCTCCATGGTGTCTCTAGATAACATCCACCCCTCCATGGTGTCTCTAGATAACATCCCTCCCTCCATGGTGTCTGTAGATAACATCCATCCCTCCATGGTCTCTCTAGATAACATCCACCCCTCCATGGTCTCTCTAGATAACATCCACCCCTCCCTCCATGGTCTCTCTAGATATCATCCCATCTTCCCTCCATGGTGTCTCTAGATAACATCCCATCTTCCCTCCATGGTGTCTCTAGATAACATCCACCCCTCCCCCATGGTGTCTCTAGATAACATCCACCCCTCCATGGTGTCTCTAGATAACATCCATCCCTCCATGGTCTCTCTAGATAACATCCCTCCCTCCATGGTGTCTCTAGATAACATCCATTCTTCCATCCATGGTGTCTCTAGATAACATCCATTCTTCCCTCCATTGTGTCTCTAGATAACATCCCTCCCTCCATGGTGTCTCTAGATAACATCCATTCTTCCATCCCTGGTGTCTCTAGATAATATCCATTCTTCCCTCCATGGTGTCTCTAGATAACATCCTTTCTTCCCTCCATGGTGTCTCTAGATGACATCCCTCCCTCCATGGTGTCTCTAGATAACATCCCTCCCTCCATGGTGTCTCTAGATAACATCCATTCTTCCCTCCATGGTGTCTCTAGATGACAACAGGACTGAAAGTGGAAAAAAATGATTGTTTTTCTTTATCCTGTTATGGCTGCATCCCTTTGGTTCTCAATTTCCGCCTGAAGACATACCCAAATCTAACTGCCTGTAGCTCAGCCCCAGAGGCAAGGATATGCATATTATTGGTATCATTTGAATGGAAACATTCTGAAGTTTGTGGAAATGTTAATTGAATGTAGGAGAATATTACACAGTAGATCTGGTGGAAGAAAAGAGAAAGAAAGAGCATACGTTTTCTGTTTTTTATTGTTGTAGTATCATCTTTCACATATACTAGAATAGCCACACAGTCGGATAGGATGCTGGAGATCATTTTGATGGATAACACAAGAGGGCAACTGTAGGTGTGCAAAGTTTCAGACTGATAACTTCAGGAATGGGTGAGCTACATGACATTTAACATGAAGTCACCCAGATGTCCCACACAAGTTGCTCAAATGTACCCAAGTGGCCAAATTGGTGAAATGACCTATAACTATATACAGCAGTGCATATAACTATATACAACATATCAAAAAGCAATTCTAACACACACACAAAAAAAAAAAAAAAAAAAATTAATTTTTAAACAGTACACCCTTTGGAAGTCCTCGTCACAATATTTTGCTGCCTGTGCCATGTCCCATAGCAGTCTCTTTCTGATGTAAAGCGGAGGCAAACTGAACAAGTGGTGCATTTCATGTGACACAGAACACAACGACGCCTCCATGCTGTGCCCTTTTGGCCCTGAGGCACAGTCATGCCTGCAGTAATGAACTGTGGCATATGAACACCACTGGGGGCACAGGTAGAGTGGGTAGCTTGGCACCGGGGGCTCCCAGTCGGAGTCACTATCACTGTGAAAGAAAACATTTAAAAAAATATTTGTATTGTATGAGCCTTTTATCATCACATAAAGTAAACAGATATGTATTGTATAGAGCAGAGGGAACAGTCACTAAGGTGAAGTGTTGTTCCATTCAACTCCGGGCCATTGTTGTGGGCCTGCCCTCACCCCAGCAGCACCCAATGGCTATTTCATATGGAAATGGAGAGTAGCAGGCGCAGTGGCCATGTGTGTGTTTGCTGTTCTACTCCATTCCCATTTGAATAAAAAAAATTAAAATATAATCTGACATGGGAAAAAAAAAGATATATATATATATATATATATACACACACCCAAACAAACCACACACACACACCCAAACAACCAACACACACACACACACACAAACCAACACACACAACCAAACAAACCAACACACACACACACACAAACAAACCAACACACACACCCAAACAAACCAACACACACACACACAAACAAACCACACATTTCATTGCAAATTTTTTTTTCATTTTTTTTTTTTTTTTCATTTTTTTTTTTCATATATAATGTATATATATATATATATATATATTTATATTTCATAAAACGGCATTAGCAGTTACCCATCCAGAAGTACTTCCTGTCCTTGCAGAAACAGCTCCTCAGTTCCTGTTTGAATCATAACACTCCAGGATTCCTCAAACAAAACATCTGTCTAACTTTCACTTTTTCACTTCCACTTTAGACTTTGACTTCGCTTTTCCTGATTTATTCGCCATGATATCTTCAATGAAATCGTTGAAACTACAACTTTCCGAAATACAGCTGCGCGTAAAAAGCCTTACAGTGGAAAGTGGAAAAAAATGATTGTTTTTCTTTATTTAGACACCAAACAAATAATGAAACTCAATCAAAGGACAGCAGCATCGTTTCCTAGAACAAAACTTTGAATTAATGACTCTGTATTTGCTGTAGTAATGTAACAATTTGTGTTATGATTTCAGATTTTCAGAAGACCTCTTAGATTTGTGTTACACCAACGGTTAAGGTCTGAACAGCGCTGTATAGTCTTACAACTACTGTGTGTGTGTGTGTGTGTGTGTGTGTGCCCATGTTTGTGTACATGTTGACTTTGTCTAACCGTACCAACTTTCTACCCCCCACCCCCCCAAGCTTATTCATTCTCATCAGCAAAACGTCCCTCCACCCTCTCCCTCTTCACTCTCCCCTCTCCCTGCCCCCCTCACTCACTCCCTTCACTCTCCCCTCTCCCTCCCCTCTCCCTGCCCCCCTCACTCACACCCTTCACTCACATCCCTCCCTCCCCTCTCCCTGCCCCCCTCACTCACACCCTTCACTCACATCCCTCCCTCCCCTCTCCCTGCCCCCCTCACTCACACCCTTCACTCACATCCCTCCCTCCCCTCTCCCTGCCCCCCTCACTCACACCCTTCACTCACATCCCTCCCTCCCCTCTCCCTGCCCCCCTCACTCACACCCTTCACTCACATCCCTCCCTCCCCTCTCCCTGCCCCCCTCACTCACTCCCTTCACTCACATCCCTCCCTTCCCCCCCATCCCTCCTTCACTCTGTCTCTGCCCCTTTCTGTGCTCTGTGAGCTGTGTAAGTGTCTGTGTGAGGCCCGGTGCTGTGAACAAGGGGCCAGGCTCTCGGCTGGCCCCACCCCTGTTATCTTCCCAGTGCCGGGGAAGGAGAGGAGAACAACAGAGAAGAATAGTTTGGACCAGTCACTGAAACCAATAGACAGGAGTAGTCCCAAACCTGCTTACTATGGAGGAGACAGTCTCCCTACCAACAAATGAGGGAGAGGGAAAATGAGGGAGGGAGGTCCTACTCCTATCCCTACTCATAATTCTACACCCTACTCCTATCCCTGCTCCTATCCCTACCCCTACTCATACATCTACTCCTACTCATATCTCTACACCCTACTCCTACCTCTACTCCCTACCTCTACTCCTATCCCTACCCCTACTCCTACCTCTACTCCTATCTATACCCCTACTCCTACCTCTACTCCTATCCCTATCCCTACTCCTACCCCTATCCCTACTCCTACCCCTACTCCTACCCCTATCCCTACTCCTACCTCTACTCCTACCTCTACTCCTACCCCTACCCCTATCCCTACTCCTACCCCTACTCCTACCCATATCACTATCCCTACCCCTATCACTATCCCTACCCCTATTCCTACCCCTACTCCTACCACTATTCCTACCCCTACTCCTACCCCTACTTCTACCCATATCACTATCCCTACCCCTATCACTATCCCTACCCCTATTCCTACCCCTACTCCTACCACTATCCCTACCCCTACTCCTAACCCTACTTCTACCACTAGCACTACCCCTACTTCTACCCCTATCCCTACCCCTACTCCTACCCCTATCCCTACCCCTACCCCTACTCCTATCCCTACCCCTACTCCTACTCCTATCCCTATCCCTACCCCTACCTCTACTCCTACCCCTATCACTGTCCCTACTCCTACCTCTACTCCTACCCCTATCACTATCCCTACCCCTACTCCTATCCCTACCCCTACTCCTATCCCTCTGTGTAGGGGTGTAAGGCCACGACTAGAGGTTGGTTCACGTCCTATGTCCCTGTACCTGGTGTTGCCAGCACTCGATATTGGCACAGTGTGTGGCTGTCTGGGAAGGGTCAGGGGTGAGGTGGTGAAATGTGGTTTATCGGGCCAGCAGTGTGTGTGGAGGTGTAGCTACCAGCTAGTCCTAGTGAGGAGTGGGAGGGTAGGGGAGGTGTAGCTACCAGCTAGTCCTGTTGAGGAGTGGGAGGGAGGGGCGGTGTAGCTACCAGCTAGTCCTGTTGAGGAGTGGGAAGGGAGGTGTAGCTACCAGCTAGTCCTAGTGAGGAGTGGGAGGGGAGGGGAGGTGTAGCTACCAGCTAGTCCTAGTGAGGAGTGGGAGGGGAGGGGAGGGGAGGTGTAGCTACCAGCTAGTCCTAGTGAGGAGTGGGAGGGGAGGGGAGGGGAGGTGTAGCTACCAGCTAGTCCTGTTGAGGAGTGGGAGGGGAGGGGAGGTGTAGCTACCAGCTAGTCCTAGTGAGGAGTGGGAGGGGAGGTGTAGCTACCAGCTAGTCCTGTTGAGGAGTGGGAGGGGAGGGGAGGTGTAGCTACCAGCTAGTCCTAGTGAGGAGTGGGAGGGGAGGGGAGGTGTAGCTACCAGCTAGTCCTAGTGAGGAGTGGGAGGGGAGGGGAGGTGTAGCTACCAGCTAGTCCTGTTGAGGAGTGGGAGGGGAGGGGAGGTGTAGCTACCAGCTAGTCCTAGTGAGGAGTGGGAGGGGAGGGGAGGTGTAGCTACCAGCTAGTCCTGTTGAGGAGTGGGAGGGGAGGGGAGGTGTAGCTACCAGCTAGTCCTAGTGAGGAGTGGGAGGGGAGGGGAGGTGTAGCTACCAGCTAGTCCTAGTGAGGAGTGGGAGGGGAGGGGAGGTGTAGCTACCAGCTAGTCCTGTTGAGGAGTGGGAGGGGAGGGGAGGTGTAGCTACCAGCTAGTCCTGTTGAGGAGTGGGAGGGGAGGGGAGGTTAGCTACCAGCTAGTCCTAGTGAGGTGTGGGAGGGGAGGGGAGGGGAGGTGTAGCTACCAGCTAGTCCTAGTGAGGAGTGGGAGGGGAGGGGAGGTGTAGCTACCAGCTAGTCCTGTTGAGGAGTGGGAGGGGAGGGGAGGTGTAGCTACCAGCTAGTCCTGTTGAGGAGTGGGTGTGGAGGTGTAGCTACCAGCTAGTCCTGTTGAGGAGTGGGAGGGGAGGGGAGGTTAGCTACCAGCTAGTCCTGTTGAGGAGTGGGAGGGGAGGTGTAGCTACCAGCTAGTCTTGTTGAGGAGTGGGTGTGGAGGTGTAGCTACCAGCTAGTCCTGTTGAGGAGTGGGAGGGGAGGGGAGGTTAGCTACCAGCTAGTCCTGTTGAAGAGTGGGAGGGGAGGGGAGGTGTAGCTACCAGCCAGTCCTGTTGAGGAGTGGGAGGGGAGGTTAGCTACCAGCTAGTCCTGTTGAGGAGTGGGAGGGGAGGGGAGGTGTAGCTACCAGCTAGTCCTGTTGAGGAGTGGGAGGGGAGGGGAGGTGTAGCTACCAGCTAGTCCTGTTTTGGTGGGATCAGGGGGATTTGAAGAGGATAGTCAGGGTAATAACTAAGAGGTGTGGTGATAAGTGTAGTCTAGGTATATGGTAGTCAGGGTAATAACTAAGAGGTGTGGTGATAAGTGTAGTCTAGGTGTATGATAGTCGTGGTAATAACTAAGAGGTGTGGTGATAAGTGTAGTCTAGGTGTGTGGTAGTCAGGGTAATAACTAAGAGGTGTGGTGATAAGTGTAGTCTAGGTGTATGGTAGTCAGGGTAATAACTAAGAGGTGTGGTGATAAGTGTAGTCTAGGTGTGTGGTAGTCAGGGTAATAACTAAGAGGTGTGGTGATAAGTGTAGTCTAGGTGTATGGTAGTCAGGGTAATAACTAAGAGGTGTGGTGATAAGTGTAGTCTAGGTGTGTGGTAGTCAGGGTAATAACTAAGAGGTGTGGTGATAAGTGTAGTCTAGGTGTGTGACAGAGTGTACGTCTGAGGAGCTGAATAGTGTGTGTGTGTGTCACTGAAGTGTGTGTGAGTGTAGTGTGAGGCCCAGCCCTGCAGTCGGGGCAGTACCCAGAGAATGGGGGTCTGTGGCTGGGGCAGGTGTGGCTCACCATGAGGCTGGCAAAATGCCAACCCTCCACCCTCCCCTTAACCTCTGCCTCTCACACACACTCTTAAGCACACACACACACACACACACACACACACTCTCGTTCACTCATCCCCCTTTCTGTGCTGTCAGCACCTCCTCCCCCGCCCACCCCCCTGGGGTGCAAGCAGGAGGGGATTATTGGAAGAAAAAAAGGAGCCTAAAACAGTCATCTGTTTCCTTCCTGTTGTATTCCCAAATGGCACCCTATTCCCTATTTAGTGCACTGCTTGTGACCAGGGTCCATAGTGGAGCCCAATGGATCTGGTCTGAAGTAGTGCACTATAATAGGGGAATAGTGCTCCGGTCTAAAGTAGTGCACTATAATAGGAGAATAGTCCTCCAGTCTAAAGTAGTGCACTATAATAGGAGAATAGTGCTCCGGTCTAAAGTAGTGCACTGCTTGTGACCAGGGTCCATAGTGGAGCCCAAAGGGATCTGGTCTGAAGTAGTGCACTATAATAGGGGAATAGTGCTCTGGTCTAAAGTTGTGCACTATAATAGGGGAATAGTGCTCCAGTCTAAAGTAGTGCACTGCTTGTGACCAGGGTCCATAGTGGAGCCCAAAGGGATCTGGTCTAAAGTAGTGCACTATAATAGGGGAATAGTGCTCTGGTCTAAAGTAGTGCACTATAATATGGGAATAGTGCTCTGGTCTAAAGTAGTGCACTATAATATGGGAATAGTGCTCTGGTCTAAAGTAGTGCACTATAATAGGGGAATAGTGCTCTGGTCTAAAGTAGTGCACTATAATAGGGGAATAGTGCTCCAGTCTAAAGTAGTGCACTATAATAGGGGAATAGGGAACCATTTGTGACTCAGCCCATGGTGGGTAAAACCTGCCTAAGTCCCTTCTTGGCAGAGCCTGACAAACTACTGCCTTTGTTTTGCACCAGGCAGGGAGGCAGATAGGGAGGGAGGGAGGGTGGGAGGCAGGCAGAGAGGCAGGGAGGGAGGGAGGGAGGGAGGCAGGGAGGCAGATAGGGAGGGAGGGAGGGAGGCAGGCAGAGAGGCAGGGAGGGAGGGAGGCAGGGAGGGAGGGAGGCAGGGAGGGCGGGAGGCAGATAGGGAGGGAGGCAGGGAGGGAGGCAGGGAGGGAGGGAGGCAGGCAGAGAGGCAGATAGGGAGGGAGGGAGGCAGGCAGAGAGGCAGGGAGGGAGACTAACCAATAGGGAGGGATGGAGATAGACAGGCAGGGAGGGACAGGGGGAGACCGACAGACAGGGAGGGAGGGACAGAGGGAGACAGACAGACAGGGAGACAGAGAGACAGGGAGGGAGACTAACCAATAGGGAGGGATGGATATAGACAGGCAGGGAGGGACAGAGGGAGACAGACAGACAGGGAGACAGAGAGACAGGGAGGGAGACTAACCAATAGGGAGGGATGGAGATAGACAGGCAGGGAGGGACAGAGGGAGACCGATAGACATGGAGGGAGAGAGACAGGGAGGGAGGGAGGCAGGCAAGGGAGGGAGTCTGACCGATAGGGAGGGATGGAGATAGACAGGCAGGGAGGGAGGGATGCAGGCAAGGGAGTCTGACTGATGGGGATGGAGGGAGACAGGGAGGGAGGGAGGCAGGCAAGGGAGGGAGACTGACCGATAGGGAGGGAGGGAGACAGGAAGGAAGGGAGGGAGACTGACCGATAGGGAGGGAGGGAGACTGACTGATAGAGAGGGAGGGAGACAGGAAGGAAGGGAGGGAGACTGACAGGGAGGGAGACTGACCGATAGGGAGGGAGGGAGACTGACTGATAGGGAGGGAGGGAGACTGACTGATAGGAAGGGAGGGAGACTGACAGGGAGGGAGACTGACCGATAGGGAGGGAGGGAGGGAGACTGACTGATAGGGAGGGAGGGAGACTGACTGATATGGAGGGACGGAGACTGACTGATAGGGAGGGAGGGAGACTGACCGATAGGGAGGGAGGGAGACTGACTGATAGGGAGGGAGGGAGACTGACCGATAGGGAGGGAGGGAGACTGACCGATAGGGAGGGAGGGAGACTGACTGATAGGGAGGGAGGGAGACTGACCGATAGGGAGGGAGGGAGACTGACCGATAGGGAGGGAGGGAGACTGACCGATAGGGAGGGAGGGAGACTGACTGATAGGGAGGGAGGGACAAAGTCAGGCACGTGGGGAGACTAGCTAAATGAATTACAGTCAGACTGTCACTGTAGCTACACGACATCCACAGCCCTTTGTGTTGCAGTGTTCTGTGTCAGTAGGTGACCGACTTTCTGTCGTTTGTGGGGTTCAATTCAATGCAGCTTTATTTGTCCCCTTGGGGGCGATTTACACACCAGTGGTATTGTCTGTTGTTTAGTGCATATGGGAAGTAGACTGGTAGGAAATGTGCCAGGAAACCATTTATGACCTTGAGTTGAATGGAGCACTTATCATTGGCTTGTTTGATTGACACTCCATCTCTAGAGGCTGTAGTGAAGCTACACTGTTATTGTTCTCTCTTTCTCTCTCTCTGAGTCTCTCTGTCTCTGTCTGTTTTTCTGTCTGTCTGTGTCTCTGTCTCCGTCTGTGTCTCTCTGTCTCTGTGTGTGTCTCTCTCTCTCTCTCTCTCTCTCTCTCTCTCTCTCCTCTGTCTAACCTGTCTCTCTCTCTCTCTCCTCCTCTCTCTCTCTCTCTCTCTCTCTCTCCTCCTCTGTCTATCCCATCTCTCTCTCTCTCTCCTCTGTCTATCCCATCTCTCTCTCTCTCTCTCTCTCACTCTCACTCTCTCTCTCTCTCTCTCTCTCTCTCTCTCTCTCTCTCCTCTGTCTAACCTGTCTCTCTCTCTCTCTCTCTCTCTCCTCCTCTCTCTCTCTCTCTCTCTCTCTCCTCCTCTGTCTAACCTGTCTCTCTCTATCTCTCTCTCTTTCTCTCTCTCTCTCTCCTCCTCTGTCTAACCGGTCTCTCAATTCAATTCAATTCAATTCAATTCAATTCAAGGGCTTTATTGGCATGGGAAACATGTGTTAACATTGCCAAAGCAAGTGAGGTAGACAACATACAAAGTGAATATATAAAGTGAAAAACAACAAAAATGAACAGTAAACATTACACATACAGAAGTTTCAAAACAGTAAAGACATTACAAATGTCATATTATATATATATACAGTGTTCTAACAATGTACAAATGGCTAAAGGACACAAGATAAAATAAATAAGCATAAATATGGGTTGTATTTACAATGGTGTTTGTTCTTCACTGGTTGCCCTTTTCTCGTGGCAACAGGTCACAAATCTTGCTGCTGTGATGGCACACTGTGGAATTTCACCCAGTAGATATGGGAGTTTTTCAAAATTGGATTTGTTTTCAAATTCTTTGTGGATCTGTGTAATCTGAGGGAAATATGTCTCTCTAATATGGTCATACATTGGGCAGGAGGTTAGGAAGTGAAGCTCAGTTTCCACCTCATTTTGTGGGCAGTGAGCACATAGCCTGTCTTCTCTTGAGAGCCAAGTCTGCCTACGGCGGCCTTTCTCAATAGCAAGGCTATGCTCACTGAGTCTGTACATAGTCAAGGCTTTCCTTAGTTTTGGGTCAGTCACAGTGGTCAGGTATTCTGCCGCTGTGTACTCTCTGTGTAGGGCCAAATAGCATTCTAGTTTGCTCTGTTTTTTTGTTAATTCTTTCCAATGTGTTAAGTAGTTATCTTTTTGTTTTCTCATGATTTGGTTGGGTCTAATTGTGCTGCTGTCCTGGGGCTCTGTAGTGTGTGTTTGTGTTTGTGAACAGAGCCCCAGGACCAGCTTGCTTAGGGGACTCTTCTCCAGGTTCATCTCTCTGTAGGTGATGGCTTTGTTATGGAAGGTTTGTGAATCGCTTCCTTTTAGGTGGTTGTAGAATTTAACAGCTCTTTTCTGGATTTTGATAATTAGTGGGTATCGGCCTAATTCTGCTCTGCATGCATTATTTGGTGTTCTACGTTGTACACGGAGGATATTTTTGCAGAATTCTGCGTGCAGAGTCTCAATTTGGTGTTTGTCCCATTTTGTGAAGTCTTGGTTGGTGAGCGGACCCCAGACCTCACAACCATAAAGGGCAATGGGCTCTATGACTGATTCAAGTATTTTTAGCCAGATCCTAATTGGTATGTTGAAATTTATGTTTCTTTTGATGGCATAGAATGCCCTTCTTGCCTTGTCTCTCAGATCGTTCACAGCTTTGTGGAAGTTACCTGTGGTGCTGATGTTTAGGCCAAGGTATGTATAGTTTTTTGTGTGCTCTAGGGCAACAGTGTCTAGATGGAATTTGTATTTGTGGTCCTGGTGACTGGACCTTTTTTGGAACACCATTATTTTGGTCTTACTGAGATTTACTGTCAGGGCCCAGGTCTGACAGAATCTGTGCATAAGATCTAGGTGCTGCTGTAGGCCCTCCTTGGTTGGTGACAGAAGCACCAGATCATCAGCAAACAGCAGACATTTGACTTCGGATTCTAGCAGGGGGAGGCCGGGTGCTGCAGACTTTTCTAGTGCCCTCGCCAATTCGTTGATATATATGTTGAAGAGGGTGGGGCTTAAGCTGCATCCCTGTCTAACCCCACGACCCTGTGTGAAGAAATGTGTGTGTTTTTTGCCAATTTTAACCGCACACTTGTTGTTTGTGTACATGGATTTTATAATGTCGTATGTTTTACCCCCAACACCACTTTCCATCAGTTTGTATAGCAGACCCTCATGCCAGATTGAGTCGAAGGCTTTTTTGAAATCAACAAAGCATGAGAAGACTTTGCCTTTGTTTTGGTTTGTTTGATTGTCAATTAGGGTGTGCAGGGTGAATACATGGTCTGTTGTACGGTAATTTGGTAAAAAGCCAATTTGACATTTGCTCAGTACATTGTTTTCATTGAGGAAATGTACGAGTCTGCTGTTAATAATAATGCAGAGGATTTTCCCAAGGTTACTGTTGACACATATTCCACGGTAGTTATTGGGGTCAAATTTGTCTCCACTTTTGTGGATTGGGGTGATCAGTCCTTGGTTCCAAATATTGGGGAAGATGCCAGAGCTAAGTATGATGTTAAAGAGTTTTAGTATAGCCAATTGGAATTTGTTGTCTGTATATTTGATCATTTCATTGAGGATACCATCAACACCACAGGCCTTTTTGGGTTGGAGGGTTTTTATTTTGTCCTGTAACTCTTTCAATGTAATTGGAGAATCCAGTGGGTTCTGGTAGTCTTTAATAGTTGATTCTAAGATCTGTGTTTGATCATGTATATGTTTTTGCTCTTTATTCTTTGTTATAGAGCCAAAAAGATTGGAGAAGTGGTTTACCCATACATCTCCATTTTGGATAGATAATTCTTCGTGTTGTTGTTTGTTTAGTGTTTTCCAATTTTCCCAGAAGTGGTTAGAGTCTATGGATTCTTCAATTGCATTGAGCTGATTTCTGACATGCTGTTCCTTCTTTTTCCGTAGTGTATTTCTGTATTGTTTTAGTGATTCACCATAGTGAAGGCGTAGACTCAGGTTTTCCGGGTCTCTATGTTTTTGGTTGGACAGGTTTCTCAATTTCTTTCTTAGATTTTTGCATTCTTCATCAAACCATTTGTCATTATTGTTAATTTTCTTCGGTTTTCTATTTGAGATTTTTAGATTTGATAGGGAAGCTGAGAGGTCAAATATACTGTTAAGATTTTCTACTGCCAAGTTTACACCTTCACTATTACAGTGGAACGTTTTACCCAGGAAATTGTCTAAGAGGGATTGAATTTGTTGTTGCCTAATTGTTTTTTGGTAGGTTTCCAAACTGCATTCCTTCCATCTATAGCATTTCTTAATGTTACTCAGTTCCTTTGGCTTTGATGCCTCATGATTGAGTATTGCTCTGTTTAAGTAGACTGTGATTTTGCTGTGGTCTGATAGGGGTGTCAGTGGGCTGACTGTGAACGCTCTGAGAGACTCTGGGTTGAGGTCAGTGATAAAGTAGTCTACAGTACTACTGCCAAGAGATGAGCTATAGGTGTACCTACCATAGGAGTCCCCTCGAAGCCTACCGTTGACTATGTACATACCCAGCGTGCGACAGAGCTGCAGGAGTTGTGACCCGTTTTTGTTGGTTATGTTGTCATAGTTGTGCCTAGGGGGGCATATGGGGGAGGGAATGCTGTCACCTCCAGGCAGGTGTTTGTCCCCCTGTGTGCTGAGGGTGTCAGGTTCTTGTCCGGTTCTGGCATTTAGGTCACCACAGACTAGTACATGTCCCTGGGCCTGGAAATGATTGATTTCCCCCTCCAGGATGGAGAAGCTGTCTTCATTAAAATATGGGGATTCTAGTGGGGGGATATAGGTAGCACACAGGAGAACATTTTTTCTCTGTTAGGATAATTTCTTTTTGAATTTCTAGCCAAATGTAGAATGTTCCTGTTTTGATTAATTTAATGGAGTGAGTTAGGTCTGCTCTATACCAAATTAGCATACCCCCTGAGTCCCTTCCCTGTTTCACACCTGGTAGTTTGGTGGATGGGACTACCAGCTCTCTGTAACCTAGAGGGCAACCAGTGGGTCCATCTCCTCTATACCAGGTTTCTTGCAGGATGACAATGTCTGTATTACCGATTTCTTTGGTGAAGTCCGGGTTTCTGCTCTTTAGGCCAAAGGCAGATGACCTCAGGCCTTGGATATTCCAGGATAATATTGTGAAGGCTTTTTGTTCCATAGAGTGTCCAATGTTGTTGGTCGTGGTTTAGCCTCAGGCCAGTAAGTGTGAGCAAAGCCTGCTGAGCATCTGGTACATGCCATTGGCTTGGGCGAGTGTGAGAGTGGGGGTTGGGACTGTTTGCCCGCTCACTACCTGGGCGTATGTGTGGCTTCCATGTTGAGGCCCTCTTTGCGGGGGTGGGTGCATGGGGTGGGCAGGAGTGGCATAGGTCTGATCTGAGGGGGCCTAAATGGAGTGTGGGCATGGTTGACGTGGGGGGTGTTGATTGGTTGGGGTGGGGGTGTGGATGTGTCTGGGTGTACTGTGGTCTGGATGTAATTCCTCTTGGCGTGGGTCCTCTATGTGTAGGTCCAGGGGGAGGTCCTGCAGATCTGGGAGGGTGTCTCGCTGGTCTGGGTGGGGTTGTCTATTGATCTGTTGCTCCTGTGTGGAGTGTTGGGGATACGTTTGAGAGCGATGTCCTTTAGAGTCCGGGCAAAGGTGGGCACTGCTGCCTTGTAGAGGTGGACCTGGTCATAGAGGCTGTTCAAGTCCAGGGTGGAGTGGTGGGCCAGGAAAACGTTTGGTTTTGAGGCACAGTCACGGGAAATACTTGCATTTACCCGCTGTATTGTGGCGGGGTGGAAGTCTTTCGTGGTAGCAGGGTGGAGATAACCACTTGTGCGTTGGGGAAAGTAGAAGAAGCCTTTTCAATCACTCCCTTCAGTGCTGTGGCCACTCTTTCCTGCTGTGCTCTCAGGTCGTTTGTGCCTGTGTGTATTATTATGTGGCTGGGTGAGCCTAGTTTGGCCTCAGACAGAAGGTCTAGGGCACGCTGGGTGTTTGGACACCAGAGTTTAGACACACTGTGTTTGGGGAAAAGTATTTTTTCTTCTATATATTTCCCATTTGAGTCCATAAGTAGTACAATCTGTGTCTTGTGTTTGTCCTCAGTGGGTGTGGGGGGGTTGACAGAAGGGCTATCAGGGTGGCTGACAGGGGGGGTGCTCAGAGGGGGTGAGAGCCTCTGGGCTTGGGGTTCTTCATTTGTCTGTTGTGCTGTGATGTCGACTCTATGGTCAGGGTCTGGTGTGGACTGTTCTGCTGTGATGTCGACTCTATGGTCAGGGTCTGGTGTGGACTGTTCTGCTGTGGTGTCGAGACTTTTGTTGGGTGCTGAGGTGGGCTGTTCTGCTGGCTTCTCTGTGGGGGTGGCCACCTCTCTAGTGGGTTGTTCTCTGTCACACGCCGTCCCCCTCAACTTCTCCTCCATCCCCCTCACCCTCTCCTCCATCCCCCTCAACCTCTCCTCCACCAGCAGTCTGATACTCTCCTCTAGTGCTCTGTTCTGCTCCTCTTTCTCCTGTTGTATTTGTCTCACCACTGTCCAAAGTGCAGATATGTCTCTGTCCACCTCCAGCTCTCCGGGTCTGGTTAAGGGGCTGTTGTTGTGCTGGACTGTTGTCTGGGTCTGTGCTGACTGAAGTGTAATCACCTGCTGTTCCAGCTCCACCTGCCTTATCTCCAGCTGGGTGAATTTGTCCTTCATTTCAATGAGGGAGTGGTAATCTGTGCTGGGAGGTTGACCCTCCGCTGGGGGTTGCTCATCTGTGGGGTTACATAATGAAGAGGTCTGGTCTGATCCTCTCGGGGTGGGGGTATCTTTATCAAGGGAGAGTTTCTCCTGCTGAGCTAATTCTTTGATTTGGTGAAAGTCCAGCTGAAACTGTTTGTGGTTACGCTGTACCATCACTGTTCCGGACTTATAGATATTTATATTACTTAACTCAGAGTCCTCGTTGTCAAGTATTCTGAGTTTCCACCCCTCGTTAATCCCCCCTCTCGTAACAGAGGGGTAGTGTGCTAATATAGCACTGTGCCATGCCAGGGGATGGTTTGTGTGGAAGATAAGGTTGCTGATGTTCCCATTTTTGTAATAGTCAGCAAAAAGTGTCTCTTGATTTTCCATAAGGAGCTTCATTTTGTAATCTTTTCTTGCCTTCTCGTTCTTTACATGTACAGGGTACTGTATTTTAATTACCTCTGAACAGCGGGAGGGAGCTTCTAAGGCCTCTCCACTTGGTTGGGGTAGACTGTGTGACTCTCCTGCCATTGTTGGGCTAATGAGCTTTGACACCTCTCACTTGACACGTCAGTGCTATTTGAAGCTGTATCAAGCTTGGCAGAATTATGTTAGAATTAGAGTTAGAAATCCTTATAAGGTAATGTTGTGTATTTTTCTTCTTGGCTTTTGGAAAAAAATATATATAGTTTCAGACTAAGCATTACTCACTCAGTTCCAGGTTGGATGGTGTTTTCAGGTTTCTGTTGTTTTCCAGAGAATTTGCTGTATAGAGAAACAAATCTTGGTAGTTGTGAACCTTCCAGGTGATTCCGTAATTCCGTCCAAAATCAGGTTGTAGGTTTTAAGTTTTGATTTGAAGTAGGGGTTATGTTGTAGAGGGTAGAATCCAGTATGTGTTCCTGACAAAAAATCTAAGTTTATCTAACTCCTAATCTATCTTTTTTAAAGAAAATGCTGAAAAATGCAGGAGCTCATCTGATTGTGACTTCCTCTCTGTCTATCTCTCCGACCCATACATCTGTATGTCTCTCTCGCTGTCTGTCTCTCTCTCGCTGTCTGTATGTCTCTCTTGCTGTCTGTCTCTCTCTCTCGCTGTCTGTCTCTCTCTCTCTCTCCCTCTCTCTCTCTCTCTCTCTCTATCCTCCTCTGTCTATCCCATCTCTCTCTCTCTCTCTCTTTCTTCCTCTGTCTAACCTGTCTCTCTCTCTTGCTCTCTCTCTCCTCCTCTGTCTATCCCATCTCTCTCTCTCCTCTGTCTATCCCATCTCTCTCTCTCTCTCTCTCTCTCACCTCCTCTGTCTAACCCGTCTCTCTCTCTCTCTCCTCTGTCTAACCTATCTCTCTCTCTCGCTCTCTCTCTCCTCCTCTGTCTATCCCATCTCTCTCTCTCTCTCTCTCTCTCTCCTCCTCTGTCTAACACGTCTCTCTCTCCCCTCCAGGTGCTCAGCTCCATGTGTACTGAGGGTGACCTGTTGGATCTCTGCTTCAGTCCCCTGCAGCCGTATCAGCTTCTGTCCGTGGAGCTGCCTGAAGGACCCCAAGGGTCCCACACCACCGGGACGTCCTGGGCAGATGCCTGTGTGTACGAGTGCGCCCGCGGCCGCCTCCAACGTCTCTCGGCAACCCGTATCCCCGTCTCCTCGCGCCCCGTCTCCTGCTGCCGCCACCCCTCCTCAACCACCCTGCTACTGGGCCTCAGCGACTCCTCTCTGGTCCTCTACGATGAGAGGAGAGGGGTGTCGCTGCTCGCCCCCTGCCCCATCCCGCCCGTCCTGGTGGCCTGGCACCCTGCAGGGGGGGTGGTGGTGGTGGGGGGAGGCCAGGGGAACTGATGGCTCTGGATCTTGGCTTGGCTCCTCTAGGTATAAACAACTTTTCTTTTTGAACGGCCAACACTCACTTTTCACCCATTTTTAAATATATAATTTTGATCATTTTGTATGTTTTATTGAACTGAGGAGAGACAGTGAGGAAAGATGGGTAGAGAGTGTGTCACAAGGTCATTGGGCCGGATTCCAACCAATGCCGACAGTGTTATACATCTGCGCTGCAGACGAATGGACTGACGTTCACTTGACCACAACGTTCACTTGAATAGAACAACAGAATCTTTGTTTTAACATGTCTTAGTGGACCACATAGTGAGGTCCGTCTCAGCGTGCAGCTTCCTCAGAGTGTGGTGTGTACGACACACACCTGAATGGCCTTTCTGTAATAGTCAGACAGACCCATTATACCTGCAGCTCCATTATCTTACAATATACATTTATTATACATCATAAAATAGTCTCTTTTCTAATAGCACTTTGTTTTCTGTCATTTTGTGTTGTTTAAACATGTTCTGTATGAAATAATAAGGTAAATAAATGTTCATTTGATGGATGAATCATTTGTAATGATTTTGCTCCTCTAGGGTTGACCCTAGTGGGAGAGGAACCATCGCCAGCCACCACCACTCTGAGGCTTGCCCAGCATCTGCGCTGTCCTGGGGGGCATGAGGGGCTGTGGTGGGCTGGGGGGACGGGGCTGGAGGGAGCTGATACACTGATGCTGGCCTTCCATGGAGGACCACTGGCCGCACTGAGGTTCAGACTGGGTGGGTGGAGTGGACAGTACCATGTGTCTCTCTCTCTCGCTGTCTGTCTCTCGCTCTCTCGCTCGCTGTCTGTCTCTCTTGCTGAATGTCTGTGTCTCGCTGTCTGTCTGTCCCTCTCTCTTGCTCGCTCTCTGTCTCTCTCTGTCTCTCTCTCTGTCTCTCTCGGTCTCTGTCTGTCTCATCGCTGTCTGTCTCTCTCTCGCTGTCTGTATGTCTCTCTCGCTGTCTGTCTCTCTCTCGCTGTCTGATGTCTCTCTTGCTGTCTGTCTCTCTCTCTCGCTGTCTGTCTGTCTCTCTCTCTTGCGTCTGTCTCTCTCTCTCGCTGTCTGTCTCTCTCTCGGCTGTCTGTCTGTCTCTCTCGCTGTCTGTCTCTCTCTCTCGCTGTCGGCCTGTCTCTCACGCTGTCTGTCTCTCTCTCGCTGTCTGTCTGTCTCTCTCTCTCGCTGTCTGCCTGTCTCTCTCACTGTCTGTCTCTCTCTCTCTCTCTCTCTCTCGCTGTCTGTCTGCTCTCCTGAGGTCCTGAGAGCAGCTGATTAATAGAATGTAACAGTGTGGGGCTGAAACAAACCCTGCACTCCCTGTAAACCTCCCTCCCCAGAAGGAGGGTTGGTTGGCCACCCCTGCCGTAACGTCCATACTGTTTAGTTGTATTAAAGGAGAACTCCTGTCCTCTTTCCTGTTCATTGTAGACAGTACAGCAGGAAAACAGAGAGGGAGACTGAATGTAAGAGCAGAGACAGAAGAGGTCTAGACGGGACTCAAACCCCCGTCGCCAGGCGGTAGGGTAGCCTATAACTTGTTAAGGGTTTGTGTAGTGCTGGAACAAATACCTGCATACCTACTATCACTTTAGGAGAGGAGCACATCTCTCACATCAACCCCTGCCCTGATACATCCATACTGTCTCTCTCCCATACACACACAACACACCACAGTGTTGGCTACATCAACCCCTGCATCCATACTGTTAGTGTTGGGGGAAGTTAATGTGTGGGTCGGTCGGGTGGCGAGGGCAAGCAGAAGGAGTCATAGCTCGTAGAGTTATTCAATAATCGCCCCTGGGCCAGGGCCCCCCCACAGGTGCATTCTGGGATGCATTTTTCCGATAAATCGTTTACAGTGGTTGTGTCCCCTGGGGCCCTCAGATTAAGTTTGCCAATCAAAACGTTCCTGCCGAGGAGGAGAGGAGCACGTCTCTTAATTGTTGTGACTTTGGAAGAAAATGCCATGTGACACTGTCATAAGAAAACCATGTAGTGTGTGTAGGGG
>NW_022261981.1:2080326-2112791 GCF_002021735.2 Oncorhynchus kisutch
TAACATTAGCTTGAAATGGCTAGCGTGCATCACCCGTTGAATTTGAGTTGTCATTAAAAGTGATTTAATGAAGCTCTCTCTGATATAAAGCATGAGGTTTTATATGAATATAATACTTTGGGAATTGTTTTACTTTGTTCTGTTTCATTCAGTTGCAGTAAGTCTGGCGCATACAATGTGGAAATGGACTGTGGTTTTTTTCACTCAGTGACTTTGTACTGTAATTGATAGTTTAAAAAAAATGTTTCTTATTTTCAGTGCACCCCAGTGGCTGTCTGATCGATCTGTGTCTACAAATGGGAAGTCATCTGGTACTGAACAGATCTGGAACAACTTCATGGAGCTGGGTTATCCGTAAGGACCGTTGTGAATTACTACTCTCCTTCTCTCTCTCTCTCTCTCTCTCTGTCTCTCTCCTCTCTCTGTTCTCTCTCTCTCTCTGTATCTCTCTCTCTCTGTCTCTCTCTTCTGTCTTCTCTCTGTTCTCTCTCGTCTCTCTGTCTTCTCTCTCTGTCTCTCTCTCTCCTCTCTCTCTGTCTCTCTCTCTCTCTCTGTCTCTCTCTCTCTCTCTGTCTCTTCTCTCGTCTTCTCTGTCTCTCTCTCTCTCTGTCCTCTCTCTCTGTCTCTCTGTCTCTCTGTCTCTCTCTCTCTCTGTATCTCTCTCTCTGTCTCTTCTGTATCTCTGTCTCTCTCTCTCTTTGTATCTCTCTCTCTGGTCTCTCTGTATCTCTGTCTTCTCTCTCTCTCTGTCTCTCTGTTATCTCTCTCTCTGTCTCTCTCTGTCTCTCCTGTATCTCTGTCTCTCTGTCTGCTGTCTCTCTCTGTCTCTCTGTCTCTCTTCTCTCTGATTTCTCTCTCTGTCTCTCTGTCTCTCTCTCTGTTCTCTCTGTCTCTCTCTCTCTCTGTATCTCTCTCTCTCTCTGTCTCTGTATCTCTCTCTCTGTCTCTCTCTCTCTCTGTCTCTCCTCTCCTCTCTCTCTTCTCTCTGTCTCTTCTCTCTCTCTGTCCTTCTCTCTCTCTCTCTCTCTCTCTCTCTGTCTCTCTCTCTCCTGCTCTCTCTGTATCTCTGTCTCTCTCTCTCTGTATCTCTCTCTCTGTCTCTCTGTATTCTGTTCCTCTCTCCTCTCTGTCTCTCTCTCTCTGCTCTCTCTGTCTCTCTGTCTCTCTCTCTCTCTGTTCTCTGTCCTCTCTCTCTCTTCTGTTTCTCTTGTCTTCTCTCTCTCTCTGTATCTCTCTCTCTGTCTCTTCTCTTCTCTCTGTAATCTCTCTCTCTGTCTCTCTGTCTCTCTGTCTCTTCTCTCTGTCTCTCTCTCTCTCTGTTCTCTCTCTCTGTCTCTCCCTCTCTCTCTCTCTCTCTCTCTCTCTCTTCTCTCTCTCTCTCTCTCTCTCTCTCTCTCTCTCTGTCTCTCTGTCCTCTCTCTCTCTCTCTCTCTCTCTCTCTCTCTCTCTCTCTCTCTCTCTGGTCTCTCTCTCTCTTATCTCTCGTCTCCTCTATCTCTCTCTCTGTCTCTCTCTCTCTCTCTCTCTCTTCTCTCTCTCTCTCTTCCTCTCTCTCTTCTCTCTCGTACTCTCATCAATTCAATTCAATTCAATTCAAGGGCTTTATTGGCATGGGAAACATGTGTTAACATTGCCAAAGCAAGTGAGGTAGACAACATACAAAGTGAATATATAAAGTGAAAAACAACAAAAATGAACAGTAAACATTACACATACAGAAGTTTCAAAACAGTAAAGACATTACAAATGTCATATTATATATATATACAGTGTTCTAACAATGTACAAATGGCTAAAGGACACAAGATAAAATAAATAAGCATAAATATGGGTTGTATTTACAATGGTGTTTGTTCTTCACTGGTTGCCCTTTTCTCGTGGCAACAGGTCACAAATCTTGCTGCTGTGATGGCACACTGTGGAATTTCACCCAGTAGATATGGGAGTTTTTCAAAATTGGATTTGTTTTCGAATTCTTTGTGGATCTGTGTAATCTGAGGGAAATATGTCTCTCTAATATGGTCATACATTGGGCAGGAGGTTAGGAAGTGCAGCTCAGTTTCCACCTCATTTTGTGGGCAGTGAGCACATAGCCTGTCTTCTCTTGAGAGCCAAGTCTGCCTACGGCGGCCTTTCTCAATAGCAAGGCTATGCTCACTGAGTCTGTACATAGTCAAGGCTTTCCTTAATTTTGGGTCAGTCACAGTGGTCAGGTATTCTGCCGCTGTGTACTCTCTGTGTAGGGCCAAATAGCATTCTAGTTTGCTCTGTTTTTTTGTTAATTCTTTCCAATGTGTTAAGTAGTTATCTTTTTGTTTTCTCATGATTTGGTTGGGTCTAATTGTGCTGCTGTCCTGGGGCTCTGTAGTGTGTGTTTGTGTTTGTGAACAGAGCCCCAGGACCAGCTTGCTTAGGGGACTCTTCTCCAGGTTCATCTCTCTGTAGGTGATGGCTTTGTTATGGAAGGTTTGTGAATCGCTTCCTTTTAGGTGGTTGTAGAATTTAACAGCTCTTTTCTGGATTTTGATAATTAGTGGGTATCGGCCTAATTCTGCTCTGCATGCATTATTTGGTGTTCTACGTTGTACACGGAGGATATTTTTGCAGAATTCTGCGTGCAGAGTCTCAATTTGGTGTTTGTCCCATTTTGTGAAGTCTTGGTTGGTGAGCGGACCCCAGACCTCACAACCATAAAGGGCAATGGGCTCTATGACTGATTCAAGTATTTTTAGCCAGATCCTAATTGGTATGTTGAAATTTATGTTTCTTTTGATGGCATAGAATGCCCTTCTTGCCTTGTCTCTCAGATCGTTCACAGCTTTGTGGAAGTTACCTGTGGTGCTGATGTTTAGGCCAAGGTATGTATAGTTTTTTGTGTGCTCTAGGGCAACAGTGTCTAGATGGAATTTGTATTTGTGGTCCTGGTGACTGGACCTTTTTTGGAACACCATTATTTTGGTCTTACTGAGATTTACTGTCAGGGCCCAGGTCTGACAGAATCTGTGCATAAGATCTAGGTGCTGCTGTAGGCCCTCCTTGGTTGGTGACAGAAGCACCAGATCATCAGCAAACAGCAGACATTTGACTTCGGATTCTAGCAGGGGGAGGCCGGGTGCTGCAGACTTTTCTAGTGCCCTCGCCAATTCGTTGATATATATGTTGAAGAGGGTGGGGCTTAAGCTGCATCCCTGTCTAACCCCACGACCCTGTGTGAAGAAATGTGTGTGTTTTTTGCCAATTTTAACCGCACACTTGTTGTTTGTGTACATGGATTTTATAATGTCGTATGTTTTACCCCCAACACCACTTTCCATCAGTTTGTATAGCAGACCCTCATGCCAGATTGAGTCGAAGGCTTTTTTGAAATCAACAAAGCATGAGAAGACTTTGCCTTTGTTTTGGTTTGTTTGATTGTCAATTAGGGTGTGCAGGGTGAATACATGGTCTGTTGTACGGTAATTTGGTAAAAAGCCAATTTGACATTTGCTCAGTACATTGTTTTCATTGAGGAAATGTACGAGTCTGCTGTTAATAATAATGCAGAGGATTTTCCCAAGGTTACTGTTGACACATATTCCACGGTAGTTATTGGGGTCAAATTTGTCTCCACTTTTGTGGATTGGGGTGATCAGTCCTTGGTTCCAAATATTGGGGAAGATGCCAGAGCTAAGTATGATGTTAAAGAGTTTTAGTATAGCCAATTGGAATTTGTTGTCTGTATATTTGATCATTTCATTGAGGATACCATCAACACCACAGGCCTTTTTGGGTTGGAGGGTTTTTATTTTGTCCTGTAACTCTTTCAATGTAATTGGAGAATCCAGTGGGTTCTGGTAGTCTTTAATAGTTGATTCTAAGATCTGTGTTTGATCATGTATATGTTTTTGCTCTTTATTCTTTGTTATAGAGCCAAAAAGATTGGAGAAGTGGTTTACCCATACATCTCCATTTTGGATAGATAATTCTTCGTGTTGTTGTTTGTTTAGTGTTTTCCAATTTTCCCAGAAGTGGTTAGAGTCTATGGATTCTTCAATTGCATTGAGCTGATTTCTGACATGCTGTTCCTTCTTTTTCCGTAGTGTATTTCTGTATTGTTTTAGTGATTCACCATAGTGAAGGCGTAGACTCAGGTTTTCCGGGTCTCTATGTTTTTGGTTGGACAGGTTTCTCAATTTCTTTCTTAGATTTTTGCATTCTTCATCAAACCATTTGTCATTATTGTTAATTTTCTTCGGTTTTCTATTTGAGATTTTTAGATTTGATAGGGAAGCTGAGAGGTCAAATATACTGTTAAGATTTTCTACTGCCAAGTTTACACCTTCACTATTACAGTGGAACGTTTTACCCAGGAAATTGTCTAAGAGGGATTGAATTTGTTGTTGCCTAATTGTTTTTTGGTAGGTTTCCAAACTGCATTCCTTCCATCTATAGCATTTCTTAATGTTACTCAGTTCCTTTGGCTTTGATGCCTCATGATTGAGTATTGCTCTGTTTAAGTAGACTGTGATTTTGCTGTGGTCTGATAGGGGTGTCAGTGGGCTGACTGTGAACGCTCTGAGAGACTCTGGGTTGAGGTCAGTGATAAAGTAGTCTACAGTACTACTGCCAAGAGATGAGCTATAGGTGTACCTACCATAGGAGTCCCCTCGAAGCCTACCGTTGACTATGTACATACCCAGCGTGCGACAGAGCTGCAGGAGTTGTGACCCGTTTTTGTTGGTTATGTTGTCATAGTTGTGCCTAGGGGGGCATATGGGGGAGGGAATGCTGTCACCTCCAGGCAGGTGTTTGTCCCCCTGTGTGCTGAGGGTGTCAGGTTCTTGTCCGGTTCTGGCATTTAGGTCACCACAGACTAGTACATGTCCCTGGGCCTGGAAATGATTGATTTCCCCCTCCAGGATGGAGAAGCTGTCTTCATTAAAATATGGGGATTCTAGTGGGGGGATATAGGTAGCACACAGGAGGACATTTTTCTCTGTTAGGATAATTTCTTTTTGAATTTCTAGCCAAATGTAGAATGTTCCTGTTTTGATTAATTTAATGGAGTGAGTTAGGTCTGCTCTATACCAAATTAGCATACCCCCTGAGTCCCTTCCCTGTTTCACACCTGGTAGTTTGGTGGATGGGACTACCAGCTCTCTGTAACCTAGAGGGCAACCAGTGGGTCCATCTCCTCTATACCAGGTTTCTTGCAGGATGACAATGTCTGTATTACCGATTTCTTTGGTGAAGTCCGGGTTTCTGCTCTTTAGGCCAAAGGCAGATGACCTCAGGCCTTGGATATTCCAGGATAATATTGTGAAGGCTTTTTGTTCCATAGAGTGTCCAATGTTGTTGGTCGTGGTTTAGCCTCAGGCCAGTAAGTGTGAGCAAAGCCTGCTGAGCATCTGGTACATGCCATTGGCTTGGGCGAGTGTGAGAGTGGGGGTTGGGACTGTTTGCCCGCTCACTACCTGGGCGTATGTGTGGCTTCCATGTTGAGGCCCTCTTTGCGGGGGTGGGGTGCATGGGGTGGGCAGGAGTGGCATAGGTCTGATCTGAGGGGGCCTAAATGGAGTGTGGGCATGGTTGACGTGGGGGGGTGTTGATTGGTTGGGGTGGGGGTGTGGATGTGTCTGGGTGTACTGTGGTCTGGATGTAATTCCTCTTGGCGTGGGTCCTCTATGTGTAGGTCCAGGGGGAGGTCCTGCAGATCTGGGAGGGTGTCTCGCTGGTCTGGGTGGGGTGTCTATTGATCTGTTGCTCCTGTGTGGAGTGTTGGGGATACGTTTGAGAGCGATGTCCTTTAGAGTCCGGGCAAAGGTGGGCACTGCTGCCTTGTAGAGGTGGACCTGGTCATAGAGGCTGTTCAAGTCCAGGGTGGAGTGGTGGGCCAGGAAAACGTTTGGTTTTGAGGCACAGTCACGGGAAATACTTGCATTTACCCGCTGTATTGTGGCGGGGTGGAAGTCTTTTCGTGGTAGCAGGGTGGAGATAACCACTTGTGCGTTGGGGAAAGTAGAAGAAGCCTTTTCAATCACTCCCTTCAGTGCTGTGGCCACTCTTTCCTGCTGTGCTCTCAGGTCGTTTGTGCCTGTGTGTATTATTATGTGGCTGGGTGAGCCTAGTTTGGCCTCAGACAGAAGGTCTAGGGCACGCTGGGTGTTTGGACACCAGAGTTTAGACACACTGTGTTTGGGGAAAAGTATTTTTTCTTCTATATATTTCCCATTTGAGTCCATAAGTAGTACAATCTGTGTCTTGTGTTTGTCCTCAGTGGGTGTGGGGGGGTTGACAGAAGGGCTATCAGGGTGGCTGACAGGGGGGGTGCTCAGAGGGGGTGAGAGCCTCTGGGCTTGGGGTTCTTCATTTGTCTGTTGTGCTGTGATGTCGACTCTATGGTCAGGGTCTGGTGTGGACTGTTCTGCTGTGATGTCGACTCTATGGTCAGGGTCTGGTGTGGACTGTTCTGCTGTGGTGTCGAGACTTTTGTTGGGTGCTGAGGTGGGCTGTTCTGCTGGCTTCTCTGTGGGGGTGGCCACCTCTCTAGTGGGTTGTTCTCTGTCACACGCCGTCCCCCTCAACTTCTCCTCCATCCCCCTCACCCTCTCCTCCATCCCCCTCAACCTCTCCTCCACCAGCAGTCTGATACTCTCCTCTAGTGCTCTGTTCTGCTCCTCTTTCTCCTGTTGTATTTGTCTCACCACTGTCCAAAGTGCAGATATGTCTCTGTCCACCTCCAGCTCTCCGGGTCTGGTTAAGGGGCTGTTGTTGTGCTGGACTGTTGTCTGGGTCTGTGCTGACTGAAGTGTAATCACCTGCTGTTCCAGCTCCACCTGCCTTATCTCCAGCTGGGTGAATTTGTCCTTCATTTCAATGAGGGAGTGGTAATCTGTGCTGGGAGGTTGACCCTCCGCTGGGGGTTGCTCATCTGTGGGGTTACATAATGAAGAGGTCTGGTCTGATCCTCTCGGGGTGGGGGTATCTTTATCAAGGGAGAGTTTCTCCTGCTGAGCTAATTCTTTGATTTGGTGAAAGTCCAGCTGAAACTGTTTGTGGTTACGCTGTACCATCACTGTTCCGGACTTATAGATATTTATATTACTTAACTCAGAGTCCTCGTTGTCAAGTATTCTGAGTTTCCACCCCTCGTTAATCCCCCCTCTCGTAACAGAGGGGTAGTGTGCTAATATAGCACTGTGCCATGCCAGGGGATGGTTTGTGTGGAAGATAAGGTTGCTGATGTTCCCATTTTTGTAATAGTCAGCAAAAAGTGTCTCTTGATTTTCCATAAGGAGCTTCATTTTGTAATCTTTTCTTGCCTTCTCGTTCTTTACATGTACAGGGTACTGTATTTTAATTACCTCTGAACAGCGGGAGGGAGCTTCTAAGGCCTCTCCACTTGGTTGGGGTAGACTGTGTGACTCTCCTGCCATTGTTGGGCTAATGAGCTTTGACACCTCTCACTTGACACGTCAGTGCTATTTGAAGCTGTATCAAGCTTGGCAGAATTATGTTAGAATTAGAGTTAGAAATCCTTATAAGGTAATGTTGTGTATTTTTCTTCTTGGCTTTTGGAAAAAAATATATATAGTTTCAGACTAAGCATTACTCACTCAGTTCCAGGTTGGATGGTGTTTTCAGGTTTCTGTTGTTTTCCAGAGAATTTGCTGTATAGAGAAACAAATCTTGGTAGTTGTGAACCTTCCAGGTGATTCCGTAATTCCGTCCAAAATCAGGTTGTAGGTTTTAAGTTTTGATTTGAAGTAGGGGTTATGTTGTAGAGGGTAGAATCCAGTATGTGTTCCTGACAAAAAATCTAAGTTTATCTAACTCCTAATCTATCTTTTTTAAAGAAAATGCTGAAAAATGCAGGAGCTCATCTGATTGTGACTTCCTCTCTGTCTATCTCTCCGACCCATACATCTGTATGTCTCTCTCGCTGTCTGTCTCTCTCTCGCTGTCTGTATGTCTCTCTTGCTGTCTGTCTCTCTCTCTCGCTGTCTGTCTCTCTCTCTCTCTCCCCTCTCTCTCTCTCTCTCTCTCTATCCTCCTCTGTCTATCCCATCTCTCTCTCTCTCTCTCTTTCTTCCTCTGTCTAACCTGTCTCTCTCTCTTGCTCTCTCTCTCCTCCTCTGTCTATCCCATCTCTCTCTCTCCTCTGTCTATCCCATCTCTCTCTCTCTCTCTCTCTCTCACCTCCTCTGTCTAACCCGTCTCTCTCTCTCTCTCCTCTGTCTAACCTATCTCTCTCTCTCGCTCTCTCTCTCCTCCTCTGTCTATCCCATCTCTCTCTCTCTCTCTCTCTCTCTCCTCCTCTGTCTAACACGTCTCTCTCTCCCCTCCAGGTGCTCAGCTCCATGTGTACTGAGGGTGACCTGTTGGATCTCTGCTTCAGTCCCCTGCAGCCGTATCAGCTTCTGTCCGTGGAGCTGCCTGAAGGACCCCAAGGGTCCCACACCACCGGGACGTCCTGGGCAGATGCCTGTGTGTACGAGTGCGCCCGCGGCCGCCTCCAACGTCTCTCGGCAACCCGTATCCCCGTCTCCTCGCGCCCCGTCTCCTGCTGCCGCCACCCCTCCTCAACCACCCTGCTACTGGGCCTCAGCGACTCCTCTCTGGTCCTCTACGATGAGAGGAGAGGGGTGTCGCTGCTCGCCCCCTGCCCCATCCCGCCCGTCCTGGTGGCCTGGCACCCTGCAGGGGGGGTGGTGGTGGTGGGGGGAGGCCAGGGGGAACTGATGGCTCTGGATCTTGGCTTGGCTCCTCTAGGTATAAACAACTTTTCTTTTTGAACGGCCAACACTCACTTTTCACCCATTTTTAAATATATAATTTTGATCATTTTGTATGTTTTATTGAACTGAGGAGAGACAGTGAGGAAAGATGGGTAGAGAGTGTGTCACAAGGTCATTGGGCCGGATTCCAACCAATGCCGACAGTGTTATACATCTGCGCTGCAGACGAATGGACTGACGTTCACTTGACCACAACGTTCACTTGAATAGAACAACAGAATCTTTGTTTTAACATGTCTTAGTGGACCACATAGTGAGGTCCGTCTCAGCGTGCAGCTTCCTCAGAGTGTGGTGTGTACGACACACACCTGAATGGCCTTTCTGTAATAGTCAGACAGACCCATTATACCTGCAGCTCCATTATCTTACAATATACATTTATTATACATCATAAAATAGTCTCTTTTCTAATAGCACTTTGTTTTCTGTCATTTTGTGTTGTTTAAACATGTTCTGTATGAAATAATAAGGTAAATAAATGTTCATTTGATGGATGAATCATTTGTAATGATTTTGCTCCTCTAGGGTTGACCCTAGTGGGAGAGGAACCATCGCCAGCCACCACCACTCTGAGGCTTGCCCAGCATCTGCGCTGTCCTGGGGGGCATGAGGGGCTGTGGTGGGCTGGGGGGACGGGGCTGGAGGGAGCTGATACACTGATGCTGGCCTTCCATGGAGGACCACTGGCCGCACTGAGGTTCAGACTGGGTGGGTGGAGTGGACAGTACCATGTGTCTCTCTCTCTCGCTGTCTGTCTCTCGCTCTCTCGCTCGCTGTCTGTCTCTCTTGCTGAATGTCTGTGTCTCGCTGTCTGTCTGTCCCTCTCTCTTGCTCGCTCTCTGTCTCTCTCTGTCTCTCTCTCTGTCTCTCTCGGTCTCTGTCTGTCTCAATCGCTGTCTGTCTCTCTCTCGCTGTCTGTATGTCTCTCTCGCTGTCTGTCTCTCTCTCGCTGTCTGTATGTCTCTCTTGCTGTCTGTCTCTCTCTCTCGCTGTCTGTCTGTCTCTCTCTCTTGCTGTCTGTCTCTCTCTCTCGCTGTCTGTCTCTCTCTCGCTGTCTGTCTGTCTCTCTCGCTGTCTGTCTCTCTCTCTCGCTGTCTGCCTGTCTCTCACGCTGTCTGTCTCTCTCTCGCTGTCTGTCTGTCTCTCTCTCTCGCTGTCTGCCTGTCTCTCTCACTGTCTGTCTCTCTCTCTCTCTCTCTCTCTCGCTGTCTGTCTGCTCTCCTGAGGTCCTGAGGAGCAGCTGATTAATAGAATGTAACAGTGTGGGGCTGAAACAAAACCCTGCACTCCCTGTAAACCTCCCTCCCCAGAAGGAGGGTTGGTTGGCCACCCCTGCCGTAACGTCCATACTGTTTAGTTGTATTAAAGGAGAACTCCTGTCCTCTTTCCTGTTCATTGTAGACAGTACAGCAGGAAAACAGAGAGGGAGACTGAATGTAAGAGCAGAGACAGAAGAGGTCTAGACGGGACTCAAACCCCCGTCGCCAGGCGGTAGGGTAGCCTATAACTTGTTAAGGGTTTGTGTAGTGCTGGAACAAATACCTGCATACCTACTATCACTTTAGGAGAGGAGCACATCTCTCACATCAACCCCTGCCCTGATACATCCATACTGTCTCTCTCCCATACACACACACACACACACAGTGTTGGCTACATCAACCCCTGCATCCATACTGTTAGTGTTGGGGGAAGTTAATGTGTGGGTCGGTCGGTTGGCGAGGGCAAGCAGAAGGAGTCATAGCTCGTAGAGGTTATTCAATAATCGCCCCTGGGCCATGGGCCCCCCCACAGGTGCATTCTGGGATGCATTTTTCCGATAAATCGTTTACAGTGGTTGTGTCCCCTGGGGCCCTCAGATTAAGTTTGCCAATCAAAACGTTCCTGCCGAGGAGGAGAGGAGCACGTCTCTTAATTGTTGTGACTTTGGAAGAAAATGCCATGTGACACTGTCATAAGAAAACCATGTGTGTGTGTAGGGGGGTTGTATGTGGGGGGAAATGTGTGAGTGGGTGTGTAGGGGGGTTTGTATGTGGGAGGAAATGTGTGAGTGAGTGAGTGTGTGTGTGTGTGTGTAGGGGGGGGTTGTATGTGGGGGGAAATGTGTGAGTGTGTGTGTGTGTGTGTGTGTGTGTAGGGGGGGTTGTATGTGGGGGGAAATGTGTGAGTGAGTGAGTGAGTGTGTGTGTGTGTGTGTGTGTGGGGGGGGGTTGTATGTGGGGGCAAATGTGTGAGTGAGTGTGTGTGTGTGTGTGTGTGTGTGTGTGTGTGTGTGTGTGTGTGTGTGTGTGTGTGTGTGTGTGTGTGTGTGTGTGTGTGTGTGTGTGTGTGTGTGTGTAGGGGGGTTGTATGTGGGGGGAAATGTGTGAGTGTGTGTGTGTGTAGGGGGGCTGTATGTGGGGGGAAATGTGTGAGTGTGTGTGTGTGTGTGTGTGTGTGTAGGGGGGTTGTATGTGGGGGGAAATATGTGTGTGTGTGTGTGTGTGTGTGTGTGTGTGTGTGTGTGTGTGTGTGTAGGGAAGTGTGTATATTTGAAGGAAAATGTGACACTGACACAAGAAGACGATGCGGCTCAACTGAGGGAGAGGAGGGTGTCTGTGTGTGTGTGGAGAGGCGTGTGTCTGTGTGTGCGCACGTGTGTGTGTGTGTGTGTGTGTGTGTGTGTGTGTGTGTGTGTGTGTGTGTGTGTGTGTGTGTGTGTGTGTGTGTGTGTGTGTGTGTGTGTGTGTGTGTGTGTGCTTGCATGCAGGTTCTGACAATAGCCTCCTCTCCTCTGATCGTCTGCCAAGGTTTTGATGAAGAAAGTAACCGTGCGTCTTTCTGCGATGATAATTCTCGCCAACGTGTGTGTTTCTGTGTGTGTGTTTCTGTGTGTGTGTTTCTGTGTGTGTGTGTGTGTTTCTGTGTGTGTGTGTGTGTTTCTGTGTGTGTGTGTGTGTGTGTGTGTTTCTGTGTGTGTGTGTGTGTGTGTGTGTGTGTGTGTGTTTCTGTGTGTGTGTGTGTGTTTTCTGTGTGTGTGTGTGTTTCTGTGTGTGTGTGTGTGTGTGTGTGTGTGTGTGTGTGTGTGTGGTGTGTGTGTGTGTGTGTGTGTGTGTGTGTGTGTGTGTGTGTGTGTGTGAGTGTGTGTGTTCAGTCTTCTCTTTCTGTCTGTTTGTCTTCCTGCTTGTTTAGCTCTCCTCATTTTCTTTAGTCACTCAATTCATTAGGTCTGCTACATGGGAGAGAGAGGAGGGAGGGAGGGAGGGGTAGGGGGAAGGGGGAGGGAGGGAGGGAGGGGGAGGGTGAAGGGGGAGGGAGGGGGAAGGGGGAGGGAGGGAGGGGTAGGGGGAAGGGGGAAGGGGGAGGGAGGAGAGGGAGGGCTAGAGGAAGGGGGAGGGAGGGAGGGAGACAGGGAGGGAGGGAGGGAGGGAGGGAGGGAGGGAGGGCTAGAGGAAGGGGGAGGGAGGGAGGGTGAGGAGGGAGGGGGCGAGACAGGGAGGGGGCGAGACAGGGAGGGAGACAGGGAGGGAGGGAGGGAGGGAGGGAGGGAGGGAGGGAGGGAGGGAGGGAGGGAGGGAGGGAGGGAGGGAGGGCTAGAGGAAGAGGAAGAGGAAGAGGGAGGGAGGGTGAGGAGGGAGGGGGCGAGACAGGGAGGGAGACAGGGAGACAGGGAGACAGGGAGACAGGGAGACAGGGAGGGAGGGAGGGAGGGAGGGAGGGAGGGAGGGAGGGAGGGAGGGAGGGAGGGAGGGAGGGAGGGAGGGAGGGAGGGAGGGAGGGAGGGAGGGAGGGAGGGAGGGAGGGAGTTTGAAGCGGTGAGAAAGAAAGACAAGAAAGACTTGGCCTGCATCCAGGTTTTTTCATTTTCTTCTCTTCCAGAGGAGGAGGCCCTCCCTCTTGCTTCCCTCTGCCTGCCAGAGTTATCTCATCTGGGCACACGTTCGCTGGGGCGAGGGCTGCTCGGGGAGAGGCTACGGAAGGGCAGCTTGGTGCGTGCCGTGCGCCACACGTCCTCTGAAAGAGTCTAGTTTGTTGTTGTTTTTTGCACAGAGAAATAAAGAGAAGACTAAGAGAGCGAGAAACGCTACTAAACGTGTTTTACAGTGTTGACACAAACTCAACATCCGAAGCGCATCGTTGAAGATGTTGTTTTTGTGTCGTTTTCTACTTGAGCTTCTTTACCTCAAGGTTTGGTGCTGCGTTTAGTGTCTCATTGCTGCTGGTTAAAAGGTTCCTTTCCTTTGTAGTGAATAGAGACACATAGCATAATGTCAGAGTATTTACAGGAGGAATGGACTCATCCCTTACGGAAAAAAGATTGCAGTATAACTGCAGTATTACTGCTTCTAAAATACCACAGTCGACGGCAGTTACTGCACTTGTACAACTGCTGTCTTTTTTTGTAAGGGATATATACAAGATAAGATATAAACAGTCACACAGACAAACTACAGAGGCCTTATACAGCCTCTGGTTTTGGAATTCCACACACTCATTTAATTAAATCATTGGAATTGGATTATAGGTGCCGACCTGTTTGTTTCACTAACAGACTAGTGGTTAGGCTGCCTCTTTCTCCCCCCCCCCCCCCCCCCCCCCCCCCCACAACGCAGCCAAAACCACGCCCCGTTATTCAGAGGGGCGTTCTGCAACACTTTGAGCGCTCTCCAAGTCTCCCAAGTCTCCAAGTCTTCAAGTCTCCAAGTCTCCAAGTCTCCAAGTCTATAAGTCTCCAAGTCCGGAAGTGAATATCACGTAGCGTGAAATTTCAGTCACTGATTAATAACATTTGCCCTTGTATTTCAAGATTGAAAAATATAATAACATAATGTCGTGGACCGAACTAGCCATTAACGTCCCTTAACGCTCAAAGACAGATTCAATGGCTGTAGCATAGCGTATTCGACTGAATGATTAGCTAATAATTATTTGAGAAATTATGAATAATAAGCATATGCTTTTACCTGATAATAGGCTACATAAGGTTTAATAAAACAACTTCAAATACGGAGCTATTACCGTTAAGTAGCCTAGGTTAACTTAGCTGCCCTTGAATTGAGGGAATTCAGCAGAGTTCTCAGAGACATTTTTACAACTCATTGAAACTTGGAAAATAAATACATGGGAAAATGTTACCAAACATGATAATAACAGGTCTGGATTACGGTAGGCAGCTAATTGTTAAATTCATCTTTCCATCCTTACCTTGGAAGGTCACAGTCTCTGTGCTGATCGCCTGTGAGTGAGACAACGCTAGCTAGCCAATGGGAGCGTAGTAGAACACTCCTCTGAATAACGGGGCGTGGTTTTGGCTTAACTGAGTTGGGGAAAAGACACGGTTAGCGAGACTGTTTGGTGTTTCACTAGCAGACTAGGGGTTAGGCTAGCTAGACTGTTTGGTGTTTCACTAGCAGACTAGGTGTTAGGCTAGCTAGACTGATTGGTGTTTCACTAGCAGACTATGTGTTAGGCTAGCTAGACTGTTTGGTGTTTCACTAACAGACTAGGGGTTAGGCTAGCTAGACTGTTTGGCGTTTCTAGCAGGCTAGGGGTTAGGCTAGCTAGACTGTTTGACTAATAGGCTAGGGGTTAGGCCAGCTAGACTGTTTGGCATTTCGCAAGCAGGCTAGGGGTTAGGCTAGCTAGACTGATTGGTGTTTCACTAGCAGGCTAGGGGTTAGGCTAGCTAGACTGATTGGTGTTTCACTAGCAGGCTAGGGTTAGGCTAGCTAGACTGTTGGGTGTTTCACTAACATACTGCCGTTTAGGCTAGCTACACGGTTGGGTGTTTCACAAGCAGGCTAGGGGTTAGGCTAGCTAGACTGTTTGACTAACTGACTAGGTTAGGCTAGCTAGACTGTTTGGCATTTCGCAAGCAGGCTAGGGGTTAGGCTAGCTAGACTGTTTGTCACTAACAGGCTAGGGGTTAGGCTAGCTAGACTGTTTGTCACTAACAGGCTAGGGGTTAGGCTAGCTAGACTGTTTGACTAACTGACTAGGTTAGGCTAGCTAGACTGTTTGGCGTTTCTAGCAGGCTAGCTAGACTGTTTGACTAATAGGCTAAGGGTTAGGCCAGCTAGACTGTTTGGTATTAGGCTAGCTAGACTGTTTGGTGTTTCACAAGCAGGCTAGGGGTTAGTCTAGCTAGTCTGTTTGTCACTAACAGGCTAGGGGTTAGGCTAGCTAGACTGTTTGGTGTTAGGCTAGCTAGACTGTTGGGTGTCTGTATAACTAGCAGGCTAGTGTGTGCATGTGTGGTGAGACTTAGCAAGGCGCAGATGCTGACACACAGAACTCAGACTCACCTCATATATACACACACACACACATGCTCACACACACACACACACACACACACACACACACACACACACACACACACACACACACACACATGCTCACACACACACACACACACACACACACACACACACACACACACACACACACACACACACACACACACACACACACACACACACACACACACAGATCTCAGCTGATCTATTTGACACATTAGCAGAGTCTTTAGGGGATTTGAGGGGTTTGCTAATTGTCAGTCTTTAGGGGATTTGAGAGGTTTGCTAATTGCCAGTTTGTAATTTTAATTGGGACTAACAATCCCTCCCCTCTTCCCCCCGTTCATTAAATTGATTAGACAATAAGGTGGTCGTCACTTTGCCCCCTAATCGTCTGACTACGTGCGCCCCCACCCCACCTCACACACATACAGTACCAGTGTAAAGTTTGGACACTCCGACTCATTTCAGGGTTCTTCTTTCTTTTTGTACTATGTTCTGCATTGTAGATTAGTAGTGAAGAAATCAACACTATGAAATAACGGCATATGGAAACATGTAGTAACCAAAAAAGTTTTAAACAAATCAAAATATATTTGAGATTCTTCAAAGTAGCCATCCTTTACCTTGATGACAGCTTTGCACACTCATTGTATTCTCTCAACTAGCTTCATGAGGTAGTCACCTGGAATCTATTTTAAATTAACAGGTGTGCCTTGTTAATTTGTGGAATTTATTTCCTTAATGCTTTTGAGCCAATCAGCTGTGTTGTGACAAGGTAGGGGGGGGGTAGACAGAAGACAGTCCTATTTGGTAAAATACCAAGTCTTTTTGTCAAGAACAGCTCAAATAAGCAAAGAGAAACAACAGTCCATCATTACTTTAAGACATGAAGGTCAGTCAATTCGGAAAATGTCACAAAAACCAAAGAGCAAGGCCGAGAAACATAGTGGAAGAGAGAGAGAGCAAGGCTGAGGAACATAGTGGAGAGAGGGAGAGAGAGAAAGCAAGGCTGAGGAACATAGTGGAGAGAGAGAGAGAAAGCAAGGCCGAGAAACATATTGATTGATAATGCCTGATGACTGCAGGTAATTGATAATGTCTGATGACTGCAGGTAATTGATCATGCCTGATGACTGCAGGTGATTGATAATGCCTGATGACTGCAGGTGACCGATAATGCCTGATGACTGCAGGTGACCGATAATGCCTGATGACTGCAGGTGACTGATAACGCCTGATGACTGCAGGTAATTGATAATGCCTGATGACTGCAGGTGATTGATAATGCCTGATGACTGCAGGTGACTGATAATGCCTGATGACTGCAGGTAATTGATCATGCCTGATGACTGCAGGTGATTGATAATGCCGGATGACTGCATGTGACTGATAAGGCCTGATGACTGCAGGTAATTGATAATGCCTGATGACTGCAGGTGATTGATAATGCCTGATGACTACAGGTGACTGATAACGCCTGATGACTGAAGGTGTGTGTGTTTGCGGACAGTGAAGGTGTGTGTGCAGGGCGTCTCGTTTTGCGTACAGGAAGGGTAGGTGTCGACTGCTGCAGGTGAAAATTCAGGTAATTGAGGTCATATGGTACACTCCTGACTGTCGTGCAACCAAGAGGGCATCACAGCCACACACACACATACACACACACACACACACACACACACACACACACACACACACACACACACAGTCTTACAGTTGAAGTCAGAAGTTTACATACACTTAGGTTGGAGTCATTAAAACTTGTTTTTCAACCACTCCACAAATTTCTTGTTAACAAACTGTAGTTTTGGCAAGTCGGTTAGGACATCTACTTTGTGCATGACACAAGTAATTTATCCAACAATTGTGTACAGACAGATTATTTCACTTATATTTCACTGTATCACAATTCCAGTGGGTCAGAAGTTTAAACAGCTTGGAAAATTCCAGAAAGTGATGTCATGGCTTTAGAAGCTTCTGATAGGCTAATTGACATACTTAGAGTCAATTGGAGGTGTACTTGTGGATGTATTTCAAGGCCTACCTTCAAACTCAGTGCCTCTTTGCTTGACATCATGGGTAAATCAAAAGAAATCAGCCAAGACCTCAGAAAAAAATTGTAGATCTCCACAGGTCTGGTTCATCCTTGGGAACAATTTCCAAACGCCTGAAGGTACCACGTTCATCTGTACAAACAATAGTACGCAAGTATAAACACCATGGGACCACACAGCTGTCATACCGCTCAGGAAGGAGACGCGTTCTGTCTCCTAGAGATGAACTTACTTTGGTGCGAAAAGTGCAAATCAATCCCAGAACAACAGCAAAGGACCTTGTGAAGATGCTGGAGGAAACGGGTACTAAAGTATCTTTATCCACAGTAAAAAGAGTCGTATATCAACATAACCTGAAAGGCCACTCAGCAAGGAAGAAGCCACTGCTCCAAAACTGCCATAAAAAAGCCAGACTACGATTTGCAACTGCACATGGGGACGAAGATCAGACTTTTTGGAGAAATGTCCTCTGGTCTGATGAAACAAAAATAGAACTCTTTGGCCATAATGACCATCATTATGTTTGTTTGAAAAAGGGGGATGCTTGTAAGCCGAAGAACACCATCCCAACCACGAAGCACGGGGGTGGCAGCATCATGTTGTGGGGTAGCTTTGCTGCAGGAGGGACTTGTGCACTTCACAAAATAGATGGCATCATGTGGAAGGACAATTATGTGGATATATTGAAGCAACATCTCAAGATGTTAAAGCTTGGTCGCAAATGGGTCTTCCAAATTGACATTGACCCCCAAGCATACTTCCAAAGTTGTGGCAAAATGGCTTAAGGACAAGTCAAGGTATTGGAGTGGCCATCACAAAGCCCTGACCTCAATCCTATAGAAAATGTGTGGGCAGAACTGAAAAAGCGAGGCGGCCTACAAACCTGACTCAGTTACACCAGCTCTGTCAGGAGGAATGGGCCAAAATTCACCCAACTTATTGTGGGAAGCTTGTGGAAGGCTATACAAAACGTTTTACCCAAGGTAAACAATTTAAAGGCAACGCTACCAAATACTAATTGAGTGTGTATGTAAACTTCTGACCCACTGGGAATGTGATGAAAGAAATAAGACCTGAAATCAATCATTCTCTCTACTATTAATCTGACATTTGACATTCCTAAAATAAAGTGGTGATCCTAACTGACCTAAGACAGGGAATGTTTACTAAGATTATATGTCAGGATTTGTGAAAAACTGAGTTTAAATGTATTTGGCTGAAGTGTATGTAAACTTCCGACTTCAACTGTATACACAGAGCTCTCTCGACACACTCACACAAGTATCAGAAACCACACACACACACACACACACACAGAGAGAGAGACAAAATACATATTGAAAATACATATTTTAAACGTCTTGTGCCCGCTCCTTAAATCTTACAAGGTTAGGTTTAGAGCAGTGGTCACCGAACGGTCGATATTAAAGACATTTCTGTAGAAAATCCAATGATAAACAAGGTTAGGTTCAGAGCAGTGGTCACCAACCGGTCGATATTAAAGACATTTCTGTAGAAAATCCAATGATAAACAAGGTTAGGTTCAGAGCAGTGGTCACCAACCGGTCGATATTAAAGACATTTCTGTAGAAAAGCCAACGATAAACAAGGTTTAGAGCAGTGGTCACCAACCGGTCGATATTAAAGACATTTCTGTAGAAAAGCCAAGTGGTCACCAACCGGTTGATATTAAAGACATTTCTGTAGAAAAGCCAATGATAAACAAGGTTAGGTTCAGAGCAGTGGTCACCAACCGGTCGATATTTAAAGACATTTCTGTAGAAAATCCAATGATAAACAAGGTTAGGTTCAGAGCAGTGGTCACCAACCGGTCGATATTAAAGACATTTCTGTAGAAAAGCCAACGATAAACAAGGTTTAGAGCAGTGGTCACCAACCGGTCGATATTAAAGACATTTCTGTAGAAAAGCCAAGTGGTCACCAACCGGTTGATATTAAAGACATTTCTGTAGAAAAGCCAACGATAAACAAGGTTAGGTTTAGAGCAGTGGTCACCAACCGGTCGATATTAAAGACATTTCTGTAGAAAAGCCAAGTGGTCACCAACCGGTTGATATTAAAACATTTCTGTAGAAAAGCCAACGATAAACAAGGTTAGGTTTAGAGCAGTGGTCACCAACCGGTCGATATTAAAGACATTTCTGTAGAAAAGCCAACAATAAACAAGGTTAGGTTCAGAGCAGTAGTCACCAACTGGTTGATATTAAAGACATTTCTGTAGAAAAGCCAACGATAAACAAGGTATTCCTATTTTGAACCATTTAATGTTTCTGAAAAGACAAACTTCACCCGGTGGACCTGGAGATCTGTGGCTGAATCAGGACACGCCTACTGTGCTGGCCAATCGGATAGCTCAAATCACCATGCCTACAGCTTCCACAGCCACAGCAAAGTTTGATTGGCTACTAGCCTATATGTGATTTCATACCACTTTTAAAAACCTTGACCAGAGAGAGACAGTCAAAGAATACAGCAAGATGCTGCTGTTTTTATGAGTGAGTTCATGTTTGTTTTTATACAGGACTGTCAACATTGTTTTTATTCAGGACTGTCAATACTGTTTTTATGAGTGAGTTCATGTTTGTTTTTATTCAGGACTGTCAATACTGTTTTTATGAGTGAGTTCATGTTTGTTTTTATTCAGGACTGTCAATACTGTTTTTATGAGTGAGTTCATGTTTGTTTTTATTCAGGACTGTCAACACTGTTATTATTCATGACTGTCAACACTGTTATTATTCAGGACTGTCAACACTGTTATTATTCAACGTTACTACAAAGCATAAAACTTGCTTCTCCCTACTTCCACTCGCGCTGCAATGAATGAGTAACGATGTGTATCTACCCTGCCTTTTTATTATTATTAGCAGCTTGTCTATTTCAATATTGAGGAATATTTCCCTTTCTCTGGTCATAGGAACAACATGAATTTGTGCCTGAGGCAGATGTGGTGTGACTCAAGTTTTGCCATCAGGTGGAAGACAGTGTCCCTTCTCTCTGGTCAGTCTCACCGGAGGAAAGGAAGGAGAGAGCAGGTGGAAGACAGTGTCCCTTCTCTCTGGTCAGTCTCACCGGAGGAAAGGAAGGAGAGAGCAGGTGGAAGACAGTGTCCCCTCTCTCTGGTCAGTCTCACCAGAGGAAAGGAAGGAGAGAGCAGGTGGAAGACAGTGTCTCCTCTCTCTGGTCAGTCTCACCAGAGGAAAGGAAGGATAGAGCAGGTGGAAGACAGTGTCTCCTCTCTCTGGTCAGTCTCACCAGAGGAAAGGAAGGATAGAGCAGGTGGAAGACAGTGTCTCCTCTCTCTGGTCAGTCTCACCAGAGGAAAGGAAGGATAGAGCAGGTGGAAGACAGTGTCTCCTCTCTCTGGTCAGTCTCACCAGAGGAAAGGAAGGAGAGAGCAGGTGGAAGACAGTGTCTCCTCTCTCTGGTCAGTCTCACCAGAGGAAAGGAAGGAGAGAGCAGGTGGAAGACAGTGTCTCCTCTCTCTGGTCAGTCTCACCAGAGGAAAGGAAGGATAGAGCAGGTGGAAGACAGTGTCTCCTCTCTCTGGTCAGTCTCACCAGAGGAAAGGAAGGAGAGAGCAGGTGGAAGACAGTGTCTCCTCTCTCTGGTCAGTCTCACCAGAGGAAAGGAAGGAGAGAGCAGGTGGAAGACAGTGTCTCCTCTCTCTGGTCAGTCTCACCAGAGGAAAGGAAGGAGAGAGCAGGTGGAAGACAGTGTCTCCTCTCTCTGGTCAGTCTCACCAGAGGAAAGGAAGGAGAGAGCAGGTGGAAGACAGTGTCTCCTCTCTCTGGTCAGTCTCACCAGAGGAAAGGAAGGAGAGAGCAGGTGGAAGACAGTGTCTCCTCTCTCTGGTCAGTCTCACCAGAGGAAAGGAAGGAGAGAGCAGGTGGAAGACAGTGTCCCTTCTCTCTGGTCAGTCTCACCGGAGGAAAGGAAGGAGAGAGCAGGTGGAAGACAGTGTCTCCTCTCTCTGGTCAGTCTCACCAGAGGAAAGGAAGGAGAGAGCAGGTGGAAGACAGTGTCCCCTCTCTCTGGTCAGTCTCACCAGAGGAAAGGAAGGAGAGAGCAGGTGGAAGACAGTGTCTCCTCTCTCTGGTCAGTCTCACCAGAGGAAAGGAAGGAGAGAGCAGGTGGAAGACAGTGTCCCTTCTCTCTGGTCAGTCTCACCGGAGGAAAGGAAGGAGAGCAGGTGGAAGACAGTGTCTCCTCTCTCTGGTCAGTCTCACCAGAGGAAAGGAAGGAGAGAGCAGGGACCGTGAGAGGCTGACCCTCTGCTGAGACTAATGCCGCGTTCAAGACAACTGGGAACTCAGAACTCTCAAATCTCCGACTTCAGTGCTTTCAAAACAACTGGGAACTCGAGAAAAAAACTATATTCAACTGGGGAAAGATTCCAACTCTGGCTTCATTCTAGAGCTTGGACTTTCCGACCTGAAGATCACTGACATCATGATTTGACCTCATATTTTTCTGAGTTCCTGGTTGTCTTCAAAGCACCATGACCATCAGATGCATGTACCATCAGTCCAGTAAAATAAAAAAGATAGTTATTTCAATTTGTGGTCAGCTCTGCTTTGCAAGTGCTACACCAGTTTATAAATATCATATGACCTGGGAATAACAGTATTGGCAGGCCAGGCATATAGCCAATATGCTGTGATAACGTAGATCTCAGCTTGCTTTTGGACTGCGAAAGTGTTCTTGACTTAGAAAAGGTTGGTGACCATTGGTTTAGAGCTGTCGTTTAAAACCAAATGTTTTGGACAGAAAGTGATCTTGACTTAGAAAAGGTTGGTGACCATTGGTTTAGAGCTAGTTGTTAAAATCAAATGTTTTGGACAGAAAGTGATCTTGACTTAGAAAAGGTTGGTGACCATTGGTTTAGAGCTAGTTGTTAAAATCAAATGTTTTGGACAGAAAGTGATCTTGACTTAGAAAAGGTTGGTGACCATTGGTTTAGAGCTAGTTGTTAAAATCAAATGTTTTGGACAGAGAGTGATCTTGACTTAGAAAAGGTTGGTGACCATTGGTTTAGAGCTGTCGTTAAAATCAAATGTTTTGGACAGAGAGTGATCTTGACTTAGAAAAGGTTGGTGACCATTGGTTTAGAGCTGTCGTTAAAATCAAATGTTTTGGACAGAAAGTGTGTAGTGTAGCCTGTCCAGTAGTGACGACCAGTGTCCTTTACCTTCTCCCTAACCCATCTCTCCCTCTCTTCCCTCTTCAGGTGCTCTGTCAGGGGGTCAGCTGGGTCCAGGAGAGCTGTTGCAACAGAGGTTACGCTGTGGCCAGGTGGACCAGGCTCTAGGAATTCTGGGAGCCATGGAGTGGAGCACTATGGGAACGGAGTGTTACCGGGCACTGACCTCTGTCACAGACTACCTGCTGAGGCTAGAGCTGGACCAGACCAGAGAGGGTGAGACCGGGGCAATGCATTCATCAATCTGTCACTTAGGCTGCGTTTACACAGTCAGCCCAGTTCTGGTCATCTGCCTAATTATTGGCAAAAGAGATGATCTGATTGGTCAAAATTATCCGAATTGGGCTGCCTGTGTAAATGTAGCTTTAGTCAATCAAGTAATCAGTCCAGCAAACTGTAAATCAATTAATCAATCAATCAGTTGACTAATGAATCAATCAATCAACCAAATATTGTAAACCATCAAATTATTAAATCAATGCATTAATCAATCTATTAATCAACCAACCAGTCGGTCAGTCAGTCAATCAATCAATCAACCAGTCAATCAGTAAACCAATCAAATGTATGTTTATTTCCTGTCTGCAGCCCAGTTGGAGGCAGCTCTGGGTGTGTTCTACGCTCCGCCCCGCCCCCTCTCTGACTCGGTGGTTCTAGAATACAGAGGGCCAATCAGCAAGTACGCCCGACGCTTCTTTCACCACCTACTCAGGTAACCCAGCCCCCTACAGTATAACCCACCCACTCGGGTAACCACACCTCCTATACACTTAACCACACCCACCAAGGTCTGCCAAACGGAGAAAAAAAACAGTCACCTTTCATTTAAATACAAGCCACATTTTTCTGTCATCTTAGATTGACATTTGAGTCATTTAGCAGACGCTCTTATCCAGAGAGACTAACAGTTAATTGGGTTTAAGATACTGTAGCTAGGTGAGACAACCACATGTCAGTCACAGTGTATTCTGAAAGTATTCAGACCCCTGGGCTTTTTCCACATTCTGTTACGGCCTTATTCTAAAATGGATTACATTGGTCCATTTTTCTCATCAATCTTAACAAAATACCCCATAATGACATCACAATACCCCATAATGACATCACAATACCCCATAATGACATCACAATACCCCATAATGACATCAAAATACCCCATAATGACAAAGCAAAAACAGGTTTTTAGAAATGTTATCAAATGTATTAAAAATAACAAACTGAAATATTCCATTTACTTAAGTATGATGGAGACCACTGTGTTCTTAGGGACCTTCAATGCTGCAGAAATGATTTGGTACCCAGATCTGTGCCTCAACATGATCCTGTCTCGGAGCTCTACAGACAATTCCTTCAACCTCATGGCTTGGTTTTTGCTCTGACATGCACTGTCAACTGTGGGACCTTATATAGACAGGAGTGTGCCTTTCCAAATCATGTCCAATCAATTGAATTTACCACAGGTGGACTCTAATCAAGTTGTAGAAACATCTCAAGGATGATCAATGGAAACAGGATGTACCTGAGCTCAATTTTGAATCTCATAGCAAAGGGTCTGAATACTTATGTAAATAAGATATTTCTGTTTATTTATTTTTTATAAATGGGCAAAAAAATCTAAAAACCTGTTTTCGCTTCGTCATTATGGGGTGTTGTGTGTAGATTGATGAGGAAATAGTTTTATGTCATTCATTTTAGAATGAGGCTGTAACGTAACAAAATGTGTAAAAAGTCAAGGGGTCTGAATACTTTCCGAAGGCACAGGAAGCACATTTTTCCTCAATCAAGTAATTATTAGTGCTAGTAGGAAAAAACAAGTGAGTTTAAAAAATAACAATTCTACATTAGTTAATAAAGTAAGTAGCTAACTGAGTCGATCAATTCAGAATAATGATGATGATGATGATGAATGATGATGATAACGATGTGATCTCTTGCTCTCAAACACACACACATACACACGCATACATATATATACACACACACACACACACACACACACACACACACACACACACACACACACACACAAACACACACACACACACAGAAAATTGAAAAGAGGGTCTCTCCCCATTTATAGAGATGAGAGTTGGGAGGCTAAGTATCTACTCAGTACAATACTCCCTAACTTCTCCAGGCCAGAGCCAACATGAAACAAACTAACTCAACCAGAGAGAAGCGATTTCATTGGTGAAGAAGGGATGAATGCAGGTGGGTGATAAGGGAGAGGAGAGAGGAGGGAGGGAGGAGGGGAGAGGGAGGGGAGAGGAGAGAGGAGAACACAGCAAGAACACTGTGGACCACTGTAGTGATGGCAGGTTTTACAGCAAGAACACTGTGGACCACTGTAGTGATGGCAGGTTTTACAGCAAGAACACTGTGGACCACTGTAGTGATGGCAGGTTTTACAGCAAGAACACTGTGGACCACTGTAGTGATGGCAGGTTTTACAGCAAGAACACTGTGGACCACTGTAGTGATGGCAGGTTTTACAGCAAGAACACTGTGGACCACTGTAGGGATGGCAGGTTTTACAGCAAGAACACTGGACCACTGTAGTGATGGCAGGTTTTTACAGCAAGAACACTGTGGATCACTGTAGTGATGGCAGGTTTTACAACAAGAACACTGTGGACCACTGTAGTGATGGCAGGTTTTACAGCAACAACACTGTGGACCACTGTAGTGATGGCAGGTTTTTACAGCAAGAACACTGTGGATCACTGTAGTGATGGCAGGTTTTACAGCAACAACACTGTGGACCACTGTAGTGATGGCAGGTTTTACAGCAAGAACACTGTGGACCACTGTAGTGATGGCAGGTTTTACAGCAAGAACACTGTGGACCACTGTAGTGATGGCAGGTTTTACAGTAAGAACACTGTGGATCACTGTAGTGAGGGTAGGTTTTACAGCAAGGACACCATTTTGTGGGGGTGCTTTGCTGCAGGGGGACTGGTGCACTTCACAAAATAGATGGCATCATGAGGAAGGACAATTATGTGGATATATTAAAGCAACATCTCAAAACATCAGTCAGGAAGTTAAAGCTTGGTCGCAAATGGGTCTTCCAAATGGACAATGACCACAAGCATACTTCCAAAGTTGTGGCAAAATGACAACAAAGTCAAGGTGTTGGAGTGGCCATCACAAAGCCCTGACCTCAATCCTATAGAAAATGACTGGGCAGAACTGAAAAAGCATGTGCAAGCAAGGAGGCCTACAAACCTGACTCAGTTACACCAGCTCTGTCAGGAGGAATGGGCCAAAATTCACCCAACTTATTGTCGGAAGCTTGTGGAAGGCTACCCGAAACGTTTGACCCAAGTTAAACAATTTTATAGGCAATGCTTCCAAATACTAATTGAGTGTAGGTAAACTTCTGACCCATTGGGAATGTGATGAAGAAATAAAATCTGAAATAAATCATTCTCTCTACTATTATTCTGACATTTAACATTCTTAAAATAAAGTGGTGATCCTAACTGACCTAAGACAGGGAATGTTTACTAGGATTATATGTCAGGATTTGTGAAAAACTGAGTTTAAATGTATTTGGCTAAGGTGTATGCAAACTTCAGACTTCAACAGTATATAAACTCAATTCTGGGTTAATTTTGTTGGTGTATACATACACATTACTGGGGCGGCAGGTAGCATAGTGGTTAGAGAGTTGGGCCAGTAACCAGCAGGTAGCCTAGTGGTTAGAGAGTTGGGCCAGTAACCAGCAGGTAGCCTAGTGGTTAGAGAGTTGGGCCAGTAACCAGCAGGTAGCCTAGTGGTTAGAGAGTTGGGCCAGTAACCAGCAGGTAGCCTAGTGGTTAGAGCGTTGGACCAGTAACCAGCAGGTAGCCTAGTGGTTAGAGTGTTGGGCCAGTAACCAGCAGGTAGCCTAGTGGTTAGAGTGTTGGGCCAGTAACCAGCAGGTAGCCTAGTGGTTAGAGTGTTGGGCCAGTAACCAGCAGGTAGCATAGTGGTTAGAGCGTTGGGCCAGTAACCAGCAGGTAGCATAGTGGTCTCACTATAGCCTAGTGGTTAGAGCGTTGGGCCAGTAACCAGCAGGTAGCCTAGTGGTTAGAGCGTTGGGCCAGTAACCAGCACGTAGCCTAGTGGTTAGAGCGTTGGGCCAGTAACCAGCAGGTAGCCTAGTGGTTAGAGTGTTGGGCCAGTAACCAGCAGGTAGCATAGTGGTTAGAGTGTTGGGCCAGTAACCAGCAGGTAGCCTAGTGGTTAGAGCGTTGGGCCAGTAACCAGCAGGTAGCCTAGTGGTTAGAGCGTTGGGCCAGTAACCAGCAGGTAGCCTAGTGGTTAGAGTGTTGGGCCAGTAACCAGCAGGTAGCCTAGTGGTTAGAGCGTTGGGCCAGTAACCAGCAGGTAGCCTAGTGGTTAGAGCATTGGGCCAGTAACCAGCAGGTAGCCTAGTGGTTAGAGCGTTGGGCCAGTAACCAGCAGGTAGCCTAGTGGTTAGAGCGTTGGGCCAGTAACCAGCAGGTAGCCTAGTGGTTAGAGCGTTGGGCCAGTAACCAGCAGGTAGCCTAGTGGTTAGAGCATTGGGCCAGTAACCAGCAGGTAGCCTAGTGGTTAGAGCGTTGGGCCAGTAACCAGCAGGTAGCCTAGTGGTTAGAGCGTTGGGCCAGTAACCAGCAGGTAGCCTAGTGGTTAGAGTGTTGGGGCCAGTAACCAGCAGGTAGCCTAGTGGTTAGAGCGTTGGGCCAGTAACCAGCAGGTAGCCTAGTGGTTAGAGCATTGGGCCAGTAACAAGCAGGTAGCCTAGTGGTTAGAGCGTTGGGCCAGTAACCAGCAGGTAGCCTAGTGGTTAGAGTGTTGGGCCAGTAACCAGCAGGTAGCCTAGTGGTTAGAGTGTTGGGGTGGTAACCAAAAGGTTGCAAAATCGAATCCCCGTGCTGACAAGGTAAAAGTCTGTCGTTCTGCCCCTGAACAAGGCAGTTAACCCACTGTTCCTAGGATTGTAAATAAGAATTTGTTCTTTAACTGACTTGCCTAGTTAAATAAAGGTTGCATTTAAAAAATACAAAAATATATAATTACTGTGTTCATTTTGTTGGTGACATGCCAGAGACAGGAGACGTCTCCACATTCTATTTTACTGTCTGTACAGAACATCTTTAACACTCAACTCAACCTGCAGGTGTAATGCTTTTTAAATGTGTTGAAGTCTTATAATCCAGTTTATGTCTGCAGACACCAGCGCTTTGAGAAGGCCTTCCTGCTGGCGGTTGACATTGGAGCTAGAGACCTGTTATGGTGAGGCAGTCTGTCTTTTCCTCCTCTCCTCTCTCTCTCCTCTCTCTCTCTCCTCTCTCTCTCTCTCCTCTCTCTCTCTCTCCTCTCTCTCCTCTCTCGCTCTCTTCCTCTCTCTCTACCTCTCTCTCTCTCTCTCCACCTTTCTCTCTCTGTCACTCTCTCTTTCTCTCTCTCATTCTTTTGTTCCTCTTCTCGCTCTCTCATCTCTCTCACCCCTCTCTCTCTCTCTCACCTTTCTCTCTCTCTGTCTCTCTCTCTCTCTCTCTCCTTCTTTGTTCCTCTTCTCTCCTCTACTCTTGTCTCCTCCTCTCCTTTTGTCTTCTCTAGTCTTCTCTCTGTCTCTCTGTCATGGTGAGTAACAGGTGGAGGGGCCTTGTGATCTGAACACTTTTCTTCCGTCTCCTCCTCTCACCTCTCTTCTTATCACTCGCTCTTTCTTTCACTCTACTGTGAAACGGTCTTGTATGTCTGATCCCCTTCTTTGTGGGGGCCCCCTTTTGCTTCACCCTCCATGCTTCCATGCCCCCCCCAGCCATTTAATGTTCACTCTTTGCACCTCCTCTCTCACCTCCTCCCCCCTACTCCCATCACACTGATAGCAATAGGTTCCACATTCACTCGCCACTAAGTAGAGCCGCTGAGAAGCCGAATTGAAAAGGTGGAGCCGAAGCTATGGACCTTGAAAGAACACAGAGAGAGAGAGAGAGGAGTGAGGCAAGAGAGAAGGAGATGGAGGAGAGACAGAAGGAGAGAGGAGGGGGTGGAGGGAAAGGACTGCTCCGGAAACAGAGATAAGAGTGGGGAGATGACAGAAAGGAGACCTCCTCTGTCACCCAGGAGACAAGCCAGAGAAAGGAGACCTCCTCTGTCACCTAGGAGACATACAGAGAAAGGAGACCTCCTCTGTCACCTAGGAGACATACCAGAGAAAGGAGACCTCCTCTGTCAACTAGGAGACATACCAGAGAAAGGAGACCTCCTCTGTCACCTAGGAGACATACTAGAAAAAGGAGACCTCCTCTGTCACCTAGGAGACATACAGAGAAAGGAGACCTCCTCTGTCACCTAGGAGACATACCAGAGAAAGGAGACCTCTTCTGTCACCTAGGAGACAAACCAGAGAAAGAAGACCTCCTCTGTCACCTAGGAGACATACCAGAGAAAGGAGACCTCCTCTGTCACCTAGGAGACATACCAGAGAAAGGAGACCTCCTCTGTCACCTAGGAGACATACCAGAGAAAGGAGACCTCCTCTGTCACCTAGGAGACATACCAGAGAAAGGAGACCTCCTCTGTCACCTAGGAGACATACCAGAGAAAGGAGACCTCCTCTGTCACCTAGGAGACATACCAGAGAAAGGAGACTCCTCTGTCACCTAGGAGACATACTAGAGAAAGGAGACCTCCTCTGTCACCTAGGAGACATACCTAGAGAAGGAGACCTTCTCTGGTCCCCTAGGAAGACATACCAGAGAAGGACCCTCTGTCACATAGGAACATACCAGAGAGACCTCCTCTGTCACCTAGGAGACATACTAGAGAAAGGAGACCTCCTCTGTCACCTAGGAAGACATACTAGAGGAAGGAGACCTCCTCTGTCACCCAGGAGACATCACCAGAGAAGGAGACCTCCTCTGTCACCTAGGAGACATACCAGAGAAAGGAGACCTCCTCTGTCACCTAGGAGGACATACCAGAGAAAGGAGACCTCCTCTGTCACCTAGGACACATACCAGAGCAAAGGAGACCTCCTCTGTCACCTAGAAGACATACCAGAGAAAGGAGACCTCCTCTGTCACCTAGGAGACATACTAGAGAAAGGAGACCTCCTCTGTCACCTAGGAGACATACTAGAGAAAGGAGACCTTCTCTGTCACCTAGGAGACATACTAGAGAAAGGAGACCTCCTCTGTCACCCAGGAGACATACCAGAGAAAGGAGACCTCCTCTGTCACCTAGGAGACATACCAGAGAAAGGAGACCTCCTCTGTCACCTAGGAGACATACCAGAGAAAGGAGACCTCCTCTGTCACCTAGGAGACATACCAGAGAAAGGAGACCTCCTCTGTCACCCTAGGAGACATACCAGAGAAAGGAGACCTCCTCTGTCACCTAGGAGACATACCAGAGAAAGGAGACCTCCTCTGTCACCTAGAAGACATACCAGAGAAAGGAGACCTCCTCTGTCACCTAGGAGACATACTAGAGAAAGGAGACCTCCTCTGTCACCTAGGAGACATACTAGAGAAAGGAGACCTTCTCTGTCACCTAGGAGACATACTAGAGAAAGGAGACCTCCTCTGTCACCCAGGAGACATACCAGAGAAAGGAGACCTCCTCTGTCACCTAGGAGACATACCAGAGAAAGGAGACCTCCTCTGTCACCTAGGAGACATACCAGAGAAAGGAGACCTCCTCTGTCACCTAGGAGACATACCAGAGAAAGGAGACCTCCTCTGTCACCCTAGGAGACATACCAGAGAAAGGAGACCTCCTCTGTCACCTAGGAGACATACCAGAGAAAGGAGACCTCCTCTGTCACCTAGGAGACATACCAGAGAAAGGAGACCTCCTCTGTCAACTAGGAGACATACCAGAGAAAGGAGACCTCCTCTGTCACCTAGGAGACATACCAGAGAAAGGAGACCTCCTCTGTCACCTAGGAGACATACCAGAGAAAGGAGACCTCCTCTGTCACCTAGGAGACATACCAGAGAAAGGAGACCTCCTCTGTCACCTAGGAGACATACCAGAGAAAGGAGACCTCCTCTGTCACCTAGGAGACATACCAGAGAAAGGAGACCTCCTCTGTCACCTAGGAGACATACCAGAGAAAGGAGACCTCCTCTGTCACCTAGCAGACATACCAGAGAAAGGAGACCTCCTCTGTCACCTAGGAGACATACCAGAGAAAGGAGACCTCCTCTGTCACCTAGGAGACATACCAGAGAAAGGAGACCTCCTCTGTCACCTAGAGACATACCAGAGAAAGGAGACCTCCTCTGTCACCTAGAAGACATACTAGAGAAAGGAGACCTCCTCTGTCACCTAGGAGACATACCAGAGAAAGGAGACCTCCTCTGTCACCTTAGGAGACATACCAGAGAAAGGAGACCTCCTCTGTCACCTAGGAGACATACCAGAGAAAGGAGACCTCCTCTGTCACCTAGGAGACATACCAGAGAAAGGAGACCTCCTCTGTCACCTAGGAGACATACCAGAGAAAGGAGACCTCCTCTGTCACCTAGGAGACATACCAGAGAAAGGAGACCTCCTCTGTCACCTAGAAGACATACCAGAGAAAGGAGACCTCCTCTGTCACCTAGGAGACATACTAGAGAAAGGAGACCTCCTCTGTCACCTAGGAGACATACTAGAGAAAGGAGACCTTCTCTGTCACCTAGGAGACATACTAGAGAAAGGAGACCTCCTCTGTCACCCAGGAGACATACCAGAGAAAGGAGACCTCCTCTGTCACCTAGGAGACATACCAGAGAAAGGAGACCTCCTCTGTCACCTAGGAGACATACCAGAGAAAGGAGACCTCCTCTGTCACCTAGGAGACATACCAGAGAAAGGAGACCTCCTCTGTCACCTAGGAGACATACCAGAGAAAGAGACCTCCTCTGTCACCTAGAGACATACCAGAGAAAGGAGACCTCCTCTGTCACCTAGGAGACATACCAGAGAAAGGAGACCTCCTCTGTCAACTAGGAGACATACCAGAGAAAGGAGACCTCCTCTGTCACCTAGGAGACATACCAGAGAAAGGAGACCTCCTCTGTCACCTAGGAGACATACCAGAGAAAGGAGACCTCCTCTGTCACCTAGGAGACATACCAGAGAAAGGAGACCTCCTCTGTCACCTAGGAGACATACCAGAGAAAGGAGACCTCCTCTGTCACCTAGGAGACATACCAGAGAAAGGAGACCTCCTCTGTCACCTAGGAGACATACCAGAGAAAGGAGACCTCCTCTGTCACCTAGCAGACATACCAGAGAAAGGAGACCTCCTCTGTCACCTAGGAGACATACCAGAGAAAGGAGACCTCCTCTGTCACCTAGGAGACATACCAGAAAGGAGACCTCCTCTGTCACCTAGGAGACACTAGAGAAAGGAGACCTCCTCTGTCACCTAGGAGACATACTAGAGAAAGGATACCTTCTCTGTCACCTAGGAGACATACCAGAGAAAGGAGACCTCCTCTGTCACCTAGGAGACATACCAGAGAAAGGAGACCTCCTCTGTCACCTAGGAGACATACTAGAGAAAGGAGACCTCCTCTGTCACCTAGGAGACATACTAGAGAAAGGAGACCTCCTCTGTCACCCAGGAGACATACAGAGAAAGGAGATCTCCTCTGTCACCTAGGAGACATACCAGAGAAAGGGAACCTCTGTCACCTAGGAGACATACCAGAGAAAGGAGACCTCCTCTGTCCCTCTGATCAGCCTAAAGGAGACATGTCACCAGGAGAAAAGAAGGAGACCTCCTCTGTCACCTAGAGACATACCAGAGAAAGGAGACCTCCTCTGTCACCTAGGAGACATACTAGAGAAGGAGACCTCCTCTGTCACCTAGGAGACATACTAGAGAAAGGAGACCTCCTCTGTCACCTAGGAGACATACTAGAGAAAGGAGACCTCCTCTGTCACCCAGGAGACATACCAGAGAAGGAGACCTCCTCTGTCACCTAGGAGACATACCAGAGAAGGAGACCTCCTCTGTCACCTAGGAGACATACCAGAGAAAGGAGACCTCCTCTGTCACTAGGAGACATACTAGAGAAAGGAGACCTCCTCTGTCACCTAGGAGACACACCAGAGAAAGGAGACCTCCTCTGTCACCTAGGAGACATACTAG
>NW_022261981.1:2112891-2200391 GCF_002021735.2 Oncorhynchus kisutch
CTCCACGCGCCTCCCTCCCTCCCTGAAGCGCCGAGTGAGACTCCCTTTGGGCTTATGTCGCCAGAAAGGAGAAAGAGTGAGGGGAGGGGGACAAAGAGAGAGGGGAGGGGGATAGAGAAGGGGGGGACAGAATGAGGTAAATGGAGGGAAGAGGAGGGGTGGGGGGGGGGGGGGGGGGTTAGGGAAGGGAGGGAGAGAGAGACAGTGAACAGGGACAGGCAAGTGTTGACTAAAGGACAAACGCTCTGTTCTGCCTAGCGCAGAGTAACAGGGCCATGGGGGACAGTAGAACAGTCATTTGTCATGTCCTCGCCAATAGAAGAAAAGAAAAACTACAGAAGGAAAAATGTAAGACTCAAATAGTGAAGATAAACATCTATACTATAGAAAGGCTGAAGGCCCAACATAAACATCTATACTATAGAAAGGCTGAAGGGTCAACATAAACATCTATACTATAGAAAGACTGAAGGGGTCAACATAAACATCTATACTATAGAAAGGCTGAGGGGTCAACATAAACATCTATACTATAGAAAGGCTGAAGGCCAACATAAACATCTATCCTATAGAAAGACTGAAGGGGTCAACATAACATCTATACTATAAGAAAGGCTGAAGGCCCAACATAAACATCTATACTATAGAAAGGCTGAAGGGGGTCAACATAAAACATCATACTATAGAAAGGCTGAAGGCCCAACATAAACATCTATCCTATAGAAAGACTGAAGGGGTCAACATAAACATCTATACTATAGAAAGGCTGAAGGCCCAACATAACATCTATACTATAGAAGGCTGAAGGGTCAACATAAACATCTATACTATAGAAAGGTGAAGGCCCAACATAAACATCTATACTATAGAAAGGCTGAAGGCCCAACATAAACATCTATACTATAGAAAGACTGAAGGGGTCAACATAAACATCTATACTATAGAAAGAGAAGGCCCAACATAAACATCTATACTATAGAAAGCTGAAGGGTCAACATAAACATCTATACTATAGAAAGGCTGAAGGGTCAACATAAACATCTATACTATAGAAAGGCTGAAGGGTCAACATAAACATCTATACTATAGAAAGGCTGAAGGGGTCAACATAAACATCTATACTATAGAAAGGCTGAAGGCCCAACATAAACATCTATACTATAGAAAGACTGAAGGCCCAACATAAACATCTATCCTATAGAAAGACTGAAGGGGTCAACATAAACATCTACAGTGCCTTGCGAAAGTATTCGGCCCCCTTGAACTTTGCGACCTTTTGCCACATTTCAGGCTTCAAACATAAAGATATAAAACTGTATTTTTTTGTGAAGAATCACCAACAAGTGGGACACAATCATGAAGTGGAACGACATTTATTGGATATTTCAAACTTTTTTAAAAATCAAAAACTGAAAAATTGGGCGTGCAAAATTATTCAGCCCCTTTACTTTCAGTGCCAGCAAACTCTCTCCAGAAGTTCAGTGAGGATCTCTGAATGATCCAATGTTTGACCTAAATGACTAATGATGATAAATACAATCCACCTGTGTGTAATCAAGTCTCCGTATAAATGCACCTGCACTGTGATAGTCTCAGAGGTCCGTTAAAAGCGCAGAGAGCATCATGAAGAACCAGGAACACATCAGGCAGGTCCGAGATACTGTTGTGAAGAAGTTTAAAGCCGGATTTGGATACAAAAAGATTTCCCAAGCTTTAAACATGCCAAGGAGCACTGTGCAAGCGATAATATTGAAATGGAAGGAGTATCAGACCACTGCAAAATCTACCAAGACCTGGCCGTCCCTCTAAACTTTCAGCTCATACAAGGAGAATACTGATCAGAGATGCAGCCAAGAGGCCCATGATCACTCTGGATGAACTGCAGAGATCTACAGCTGAGGTGGGAGACTCTGTCCATAGGACAACAATCAGTCGTATATTGCACAAATCTGGCCTTTATGGAAGAGTGGCAAGAGAAAGCCATTTCTTAAAGATATCCATAAAAGTGTTGTTTAAAGTTTGCCACAAGCCACCTGGGAGACACACCAAACATGTGGAAGAAGGTGCTCTGGTCAGAGTAAACCAAAATTGAACTTTTTGGCAACAATGCAAAACGTTATGTTTGGCGTAAAAGCAACACAGCTCATCACCCTGACCACACCATCCCCACTGTCAAAACATGGTGGTGGCAGCATCATGGTTTGGGCCTGCTTTTCTTCAGCAGGGACAGGGAAGATGGTTAAAATTTGATGAGAAGATGGATGGAGCCAATACAGGACCATTCTGGAAGAAAACCTGAAGGAGTCTGCAAAAGACCTGAGACTGGGACGAAGATTTGTCTTCCAACAAGACAATGATCCAAAACATAAAGCAAAATCTACAATGGAATGGTTCAAAAATAAACATATCCAGGTGTTAGAATGGCCAAGTGGAAGAACTGAAGAACTGAAAACTGCTGTTCACAATGCTCTCCATCCAGCCTCACTGAGCTCGAGCTGTTTTGCAAGGAGGAATGGGGAAAAAATTCAGTCTCTCGATGTGCAAAACTGATAGAGACATACCCAAGCGACTTACAGCTTAATCGCAGCAAAAGGTGGCACTACAAAGTATTAAACTTAAGGGGCTGAATAATTTTGCACACCAATTTTCAGTTTTGATTTGTTAAAAAAGTTTGAAATATCCCAATATATGTCGTTCCACTTCATGATTGTGTCCCACTTGTTGTTCATTCTTCACAAAAAAATACAGTATTTATATCTTTATGTTTGAAGCCTGAAATGTGGCAAAGGTCGCAAAGTTCAAGGGGGCCGAATACTTTCGCAAGGCACTGTATACTATAGAAAGGCTGAATGGGTCAACATAACATCTATACTATAGAAAGACTGAAGGGGTCAACCATAAACATCTATACTATAGAAAGGCTGAATGGGTCACAATAACATCGTATACTATAGAAAGGCTGAAGGGGTCAACATAAACATCTATGACTATAGAAAGACTGAAGGGGTCAACATAAACATCTATACTATAAGAAAGACTGAAGGGGTCAACATAAACATCTATACTATAGAAAGGCTGAAGGGGTCAACATAAACATCTATACTATAGAAAGGCTGAAGGCCCAACATAAACATCTATCATAGGAGCGTCGAGCAGCGTAAATCTTCCCCAAATATCTCACAGCACAATAGAAGACAGTTGTCTCTGGAATTAGAAAGGAAGGGAGTTTTAAATAGCTGAGCCAGTTTTAGTCTGTGTGATGTTGCGTTCGCCCCCTCTCTCTTTTGTTGTTTAATAGAAAGGGAACCCACAGCAGAACAAATGAACACAATGCTCATCTAAAGTACTGGCATTAATTTGGTTTCAGTACTGAGAGGGGCTCTATCATTGAACTGGCCAGGATACAGTTTCATTCTGGCACTAGGCTAAATGAGACAGCTGTTACTTATGCTGTTATAGAAGATGTGAAGCTTATTCTTAGTGGGGCCACAAAATTCAATTGGTGTAAATGTTTTACACACAAGAATATACTCTAGGCCGGGGGTTGATTTCCTGGACACAGATTAAGACTAGGCCTGAACTAAAAAGCTTTAACTAGAATCTCTACTGAAATATATAATATATTTTTAGTCCAGGGCTGAATATAACCCTCCTGCTCCAACCACTCCAGTCTGTGAGTGTTTGTGCTTATTTCGGGTGGGGTTGGAATCAAAGCAGAAGACACATTTCTGTGGACTGAAAGGAAAATGAATAAATTAAGTGTCTTATTCTCCCTATTGTAACGTTTGATAGAACGATTGAGATAATTTAACTTCCCTTGAAGTTCCCTTGCACTTCCCTTGAAGTTCCCTTGCACTTCCCTCGAAGTTCCCCTGCACTTCCCTTGATGTTCCCCTGCACCTCCCTTGAAGTTCCCCTGCACCTCCCTTGAAGTTCCCCTGCAAATCCTCCCAAGTTTGGCAGCACTTTACGTGAACTGAACATACGTCATAGCAGAATCATAACATCGACATAACTTACTTTTTTTTCTCAGATTAAATGAAGATATGCATGTAAATAAACTGCCACCCAATTAACATCCCTTACAAGAAAAGCACAACCACTTGCACCACTCAAGTCAAAACAGCTTCCAGTCAAAACAGCTTCCAGTTGAAACAGCTTCCAGTTGAAACAGCTTCCAGTTGAAACAGCTTCCAGTTGAAACATCTTCCAGTTGAAACATCTTCCAGTTGATACATCCTCCGGTTGGAACAGCTTCCAGTTGAAACAGCTTCCAGTCAAAACAGCTTCCAGTCAAAACAGCTTCCAGTTGAAACAGCTTCCAGTTGAAACAGCTTCCAGTCAAAACAGCTTCCAGTTGAAACAGCTTCCAGTTGAAACAGCTTCCAGTTTGAAATAGCTTCCAGTTGATACATCCTCCAGTTGAAACAGCTTCCAGTTGAAACATTAAGAGAATTCTGTTCTCAAGGTTCAGAAACTGAACTTCAATTAAATATTCTCGGTCTGGAGCCCAGAGATTGTAAGGTTCTGGTTGAAATGAAACAGACAGAGGCCAGTCTACAATAGTCTGAAACATTTATTCTCGAGAGCTCTGCCAATCATGTCATGTACAGTGGTTTATATACCTCTCATTTCGTCATAAATGTCCCTCCTCCTCTCAGACAATGACAATGCTGCTTTTCAATTTTATTCCAACACATATATTGCTTACCATATGCTACAACATGTTACACAATCTACTGCAAGTCCAACGGTTTCTCCCCTCCTTGGGTGGGGGCGAGACATCTTTCCTGTTGTTAGTTTCACTGTGGTCACAAGTTGTCTGTTAACACTTCCTCTTTGCCTATGTACAAACATTCTTCATCAGACAGGATAGAATTATGTTAGTTATAGTTCTACATTAAATGTATACATCATTTAGTCATTATTCATTAAATAACATGCTACAGTTGAAACATCCTACAGTTGAAACATGCTACAGTTGAAACATGCTACAGTTGAAACATGCTGTCCAGTTGAAACATGCTACAGTTGAAACATGCTACAGTTGAAACATGCTACAGTTGAAACATGCTACAGTTGAAACAGCTTCCAGTTGAAACATGCTACAGTTGAAACAGCTTCCAGCTGAAACATGCTACAGTTGAAACATGCTGTCCAGTTGAAACATGCTGTCCAGTTGAAACATGCTGTCCAGTTGAAACATGCTGTCCAGTTGAAACATGCTGTCCAGTTGAAACATTCTACAGTTGAAACATGCTACAGTTGAAACATCCTCCAGTTGAAACATGCTGTCCAGTTGAAACATCCTACAGTTGAAACATGCTACAGTTGAAACATGCTACAGTTGAAACAGCTTCCAGTTGAAACATGCTACAGTTGAAACATCCTCCAGTTGAAACATGCTACAGTTGAAACATCCTACAGTTGAAACATGCTACAGTTGAAACATGCGACAGTTGAAACATTCTACAGTTGAAACATCCTCCAGTTGAAACATGCTACAGTTGAAACAGCTTCCAGTTGAAACATGCTACAGTTGAAACATGCTACAGTTGAAACATCCTCCAGTTGAAACATGCTACAGTAGAAACATGCTACAGTTGAAACATGCGACAGTTGAAACATGCTACAGTTGAAACATGCTACAGTTGAAACATGCTACAGTTGAAACATGCGACAGTTGAAACATGCGACAGTTGAAACATGCTACAGTTGAAACATGCTACAGTTGAAACATGCTACAGTTGAAACATGCTACAGTTGAAACATGCTACAGTTGAAACATGCTACAGTTGAAACATGCTACAGTTGAAACATGCTGTCCAGTTGAAACATCCTACAGTTGAAACATCCTACAGTTGAAACATCATCCAGTTGAAACATCCTACAGTTGAAACATCCTACAGTTGAAACATCCTCCAGTTGAAACATGCTACAGTTGAAACATGCTGTCCAGTTGAAACATGCTGTCCAGTTGAAACATGCTGTCCAGTTGAAACATGCTGTCCAGTTGAACATGCTGTCCAGTTGAAACATCCTACAGTTGAAACATGCTACAGTTGAAACATCCTCCAGCTGAAACATTGTCCAGTTGAAACATGCATTATCCACTCAGTCACAAGTTTCCAGATGACCATGGCTCGTAACGTCTGATCAGTCAGTCATAGCGGCTGTTGTGTTCAACATGCTGACAGTAGATTCCCCCCTCTGTTTCATGTGTGGACTTGTATCTGTCAGACGTAATTTATCTTAACAACATACAAGGGCCAGACTACTTGTCTGTGTTTAGACAGGCGGATATTTTTTTCACTAGTTGATCTTTTGACCAATCAGATCAGCTCTGAAAAGGATCTGGTGTGAAAAGATCTGATCTGATGAGTCAAAAGACAAATGAGTGTGGGGAAAAAAATCTGAATTGTGCTGCTACCTGTCTAAATGCAGGCTTTAGGCATGCACATAGCCCCCTGGCCTCATAGACATCATGTCTCAGCCTCCCTTTCAACATGTCCTCATGGTTTTCCTCATCAGACTACTTTTCATTCTCTTTTATTCATATACATTAATGAACCCTAGATCATTTGATCCTTTATCTGATCTGCACATACTGTGGAGTATACCTCATTTATATATGGTGCACATGCAGACTTATACATTATCGTACTTGGTGTTTCAGTACGATAGTATTGAAAATAATAGGCAATTAAGTGAGCTATTATGCTCCCGAAGACCTCTCATGCGTATACCAATTTATTCAATGTATTCATGGGTCATTCTAATGGGGAGAGTACATAGACAGCCATTAGTTAAGACAGTGTGTACTGTCACACAGTGATGGCTAATCAGCCACATGCTTGGGAGGGCACAGCCACACAGCTTAAAACTACATGTCTTGTGTATTTCTACATGACATCTTTGTTTGGCGCTCCAAAGACGTTTTTAGCATCTCAATTGGGTAAGGTGATCTACACTACCGTTCAAAAGTTTGGGGTCACTTAGAAATGTCCTTGTTTTTGAAAGAAAAACACATTTTTGGTCCATTTAAAATAACATCAAATTGATCAGAAATACAGTGTAGACATTGTTCATGTTGTAAATTACCATTGTAGCTGGAAACGGCTGATTTTTTATGGAATATCTACATTTATCAGCACCAATCACTCCTGTGTTCCAATGGCACGTTGTCTTAGCTAATCCAAGTTTATCATTTTAAAAGACTAATTGATCAGTAGAAACCCTTTTGCAATTATGTTAGCGCAGCTGAAAATAACTTTCTTCTGAAACTTGTCAGTCTATTCTTGTTCTGAGAAATTAAGGCTATTCCATGCGAGAAATTGCCAATAAACTGAAATCTCGTACATTGCTGTTGACTACTCCCTTCGCAGAACAGCACAAACTGTCGCTAACCAGAATAGAAAGAGGAGTGGGGGCTTCGGTGCACAACTGAGCAAGAGGACAAGTGCATTATAGTGTGTCGTTTGAGAAACAGACGCCTCACAAGTCCTCAACTGGCAGCTTCATTAAATACTACCTACAAAACACCAGTCTCTTTTTATTAATTTTTAAAATTTTAATTTTACCCCTTTTTCGTGGTATCCAATTGTTTTAGTAGCTACTATCTTGTCTCATCGCTACAACTCCCGTACGGGCTCGGGAGAGACGAAGGTTGAAAGTCATGCGTCCTCCGATACACAACCCAACCAAGCCGCACTGCTTCTTAACACAGCGCCATCCAACCCGGAATACTTTGTAACAGGTTTCCAAAATTAAAATAACTTGGAGCTGATTTGCTCTTGTTTTTACAGTCTTGTATGTCCCTAACAATTTTGAGGGGCTGAAAAAAATTGCCCACGAGCCACCAACTGGGGAACCCTGCCCTCTGGGTTGGTTTCCCAGAGGCAGATGAAGCCCAGTTGGTCCCTCTGGGTTGGTTTCCCAGAGTCAGATTAAGCCAGTTGGTCCCTTGAGGTTGGTTTGAAGCCCAGTTGGTCCCTTGAGGTTGGTTTGAAGCCCAGTTGGTCCCTTGAGGTTGGTTTGAAGCCCAGTTGGTCCCTTGAGGTTGGTTTAAAGCCCAGTTGGTCCCTTGAGGTTGGTTTAAAGCCCAGTTGGTCCCTTGAGGTTGGTTTGAAGCCCAGTTGGTCTCTTGAGGTTGGTTTGAAGCCCAGTTGGTCCCTTGAGGTTGGTTTGAAGCCCAGCTGATCTCTGGTGATAAAAAGACCCAAAAGAGAGTGTGTCTGGATATTAGTACAATATTCAGAAATATTGACTCATTCTTTTAAGATACAAATAATGCATCTCTTTTCAATAGCTTGCATGTCAGGTACTGCTGTGAAAGAAATTCAGATTTGAACTTACTGGAAAATTGTTTTGTTATTTTCATTCAATCCAACATAATTTTTCTGTTAATAGAAATGCATTGTGGGTGCTGAAAGGATGGAAATTGGTTTTAAATTAAATTCCAAACGATTCCTATTCACATATTGTATCTCCGTCAAATTGGTAGTTGAAGTCTGAGATTTCTTTGAGAAGATCAGAATTGTTAAAGAATAGCCTGAATAGACTACCCAAATATAGGCCACTAAATCCAAACCAAAATAGGCCACTTTTGAAATTATTTTGAACTGATCGTATTATCTCTGCTCTTTTCAGCTCGGGAAGAGAATTTAGGAGATCGGTTTCTCCACGTGTTGCTCCAGGATGGGATCCCTGTGGTAAAACTGGGATGTAGTGGTGTCCAGGTGTTGAATGCAGACGCAGGCCAAACCATCAACACTAACAGGCAGACATCCATCAGAATACGGTAAGAAGTGCTTATTTTATTTCTTTTTTGGATAAATACAGAGGTCAGTTGAAGAAGGAAGACAAATGTGGGAAGACTGGAAGGTCGCAGGGCGGTTTTAGAACCCATGACCAGAGAGGCCATGTGTGGTCCAGTTAGCAGGCCTTTCACTGACCGGACTCTTTTACTTCATATGCCTATGCCACTTAGCAGACTATTTTACCAAAGCTACTTACAGGACAGTAAGTCATACATTTTTCGTACAGTATGTGATGATCCCTGTGGGAATTGAACCGATGACCTTGGTGCAGCTAGAGTCACAATCTCTAACTATTCCCCACTGTATCTTACCTCATCCTACTCCCCACAGTATCTTACCTCATCCTATTCCCCACTGTATCTTACCTCATCCTATTTCCCACTGTATCTTACCTCATCCTACTCCCCACAGTATCTTACCTCATCCTATTCCCCACTGTATCTTACCTCATCCTATTCCCCACTGTATCTTACCTCATCCTACTCCCCACTGTATCTTACCTCATCCTATTCCCCACTGTATCTTACCTCATCCTATTTCCCACTGTATCTTACCTCATCCTACTCCCCACAGTATCTTACCTCATCCTATTTCCCACTGTATCTTACCTCATCCTATTCCCCACTGTATCTTACCTCATCCTATTCCCCACTGTATCATACCTCATCCTATTCCCCACAGTATCGTACCTCATCCTACTCCCCACTGTATCTTACCTCATCCAATTCCCCACTGTATCTTACCTCATCCTATTCCCTACTGTATCTTACCTCATCCTATTCCCCACTGTATCGTACCTCATCCTATTCCCCACTGTATCGTACCTCATCCTGTTCCCCACTGTATCGTACCTCATCCTATTCTCCACTGTATCTTACCTCATCCTATTCCCCACTGTATCTTATCTCATCCTATTCCCCACTGTATCGTACCTCATCCTATTCCCCACTGTATCTTACCTCATCCTAACGATGTCATAATATGTCATAACATGGTCATAACATGGTCATAACACTGTCGTGACCCATGTATTTACAGCTGTTGTGACATATATTGTGTTATTTTATCTCTGATTATGACACCTACATAAGGCATGTCAAAAGCCACAAAACCAACCACACAAGGCAAAACATTCCATAGCCTACTTGTCAATAGCATGTTTATGTTACATGACATTTTCTGAAAGCGACAGTTATTTAAACTGCAAGTTATTTAAAATATAATGAAAAATTAACATGATTGTAAAGAATTAATTACAAACTTTCAAAACGAAAGGAAACTTTTTGGCTGGGAAAAAAAATCATTTGAAAAAGTGCGGATTTTGACACTCTTATGTAGGTGTCATAGCCAGCCTTTAAAATAACACAATATATGTCACAACAGATGTAAGTATATGGGTCATGACAGTGTTATGACCATATTATGACAAGTAATGACACATTATGTCAGCTGTTGTGACATATTACGACATGGTTATGACTGTGTCATACCGTGTTATGAAGCTGGGTGTCAAGTAGAGTGTTACCCCTCATCATATTCCCCACTGCCTGCCAATTCACCATTATCTTGAGATCCTTTCATGAAATACCCTACGTTCAACCGTGAAATCACTCCAATGGAAAGGGGATTGGAGAGTCCGTATTCACTAAGCTTCTCATAGTAAGACTGCTGATCTAGGACCAATTTAGCCTTTTAGATCACAATGAATAAGATTACATGGACAGGAGGAACCTGATCCTAGACCAGCACTCCTATCATTCCCTTAGAGAGATGATAAAACCTGAGGTGTTCTCTTAGAGATGATAAAACCTGAGGTGTTCCCTTAGAGAGATGATAAAACCTGAGATGTTCTCTTAGAGAGATGATAAAACCTGAGGTGTTCCCTTAGAGAGATGATAAAACCTGAGGTGTTCCCTTAGAGAGATGATAAAACCTGAGATGTTCTCTTAGAGAGATGATAAAACCTGAGGTGTTCCCTTAGAGATGATGAAGGTGCAAACTGGCATGTTGGGGATACCATCATACCTTCACTTAGCTTTGATTTTTTATATTTTTCATTTATGTATAGTACTTACAAAGAAAAGACAAGACCAAAAACATGTCTTCAAAACAATCTGTGTGTGTGTGTGTGTGTGTGTGTGTGTGTGTGTGTGTGTGTGTGTGTGTGTGTGTGTGTGTGTGTGTGTGCGCGCACTCAATTTGTTAGTGTACAGTAGCTGATCAGTAGCAGAATATGAGTCAGCCTGATTGTGTTGAGAACATTGGGTAGAGAAATTTCAGTCATGAAAAGATGTAATAATACCAGCAACAATAACATCAGTCATGATCAGTCATCTCAGATCATCTGGGAATCTACAGCAGTGAAAACCCCATGGGAGTGAAACATATTGTCATTTTAGTTTATTCAAGTTTGAGTCAGCACTGTTTTCTCTTCCCCTCCTCTCCTTCCTTCTATCTTCCTCTCTCTCTACCTATCTCTCTCGACGTCTTTCTCTCAAGCCTTTAATAAATTACTTCAAACGTGTTTTTGCTCCATTTTACAACAAAATAACAGGGAGGGTTAAAAAACATGTGGTCTGCCTAGTCTACAGTGGCAGTCACTTTGAGCTAGCATATTGCATGTGGTCTGCCTAGTCTACAGTGGCAGTCACTTTGAGCTAGCATATTGCATGTGGTCTGCCTAGTCTACAGTGGCAGTCACTTTGAGCTAGCATATTGCATGTGGTCTGCCTAGTCTACAGTGACAGTCACTTTGAGCTAGCATATTACATGTGGTCTGCCTAGTCTACAGTGGCAGTCACTTTGAGCTAGCATATTGCATGTGGTCTGCCTAGTCTACAGTGGCAGTCACTTTGAGCTAGCATATTGCATGTGGTCTGCCTAGTCTACAGTGGCAGTCACTTTGAGCTAGCATATTGCATGTGGTCTGCCTAGTCTACAGTGGCAGTCACTTTGAGCTAGCATATTGCATGTGGTCTGCCTAGTCTACAGTGGCAGTCACTTTGAGCTAGCATATTGCATGTGGTCTGCCTAGTCTACAGTGACAGTCACTTTGAGCTAGCATATTGCATGTGGTCTGCCTAGTCTACAGTGGCAGTCACTTTGAGCTAGCATATTGCATGTGGTCTGCCTAGTCTACAGTGGCAGTCACTTTGAGCTAGCATATTACATGTGGTCTGCCTAGTCTACAGTGGCAGTCACTTTGAGCTAGCATATTACATGTGGTCTGCCTAGTCTACAGTGGCAGTCACTTTGAGCTAGCATATTGCATGTGGTCTGCCTAGTATACAGTGGCAGTCACTTTGAGCTAGCATATTGCATGTGGTCTGCCTAGTCTACAGTGGCAGTCACTTTGAGCCAGCATATTGCATGTGGTCTGCCTAGTCTACAGTGGCAGTCACTTTGAGCTAGCATATTACATGTGGTCTGCCTAGTCTACAGTGGCAGTCACTTTGAGCTAGCATATTACATGTGGTCTGCCTAGTCTACAGTGGAAGTCACTTTGAGCTAGCATATTACATGTGGTCTGCCTAGTCTACAGTGGCAGTCACTTTGAGCTAGGATATTGCATGTGGTCTGCCTAGTCTACAGTGACAGTCACTTTGAGCTAGCATATTGCATGTGGTCTGCCTAGTCTACAGTGGCAGTCACTTTGAGCTAGCATATTACATGTGGTCTGCCTAGTCTACAGTGGCAGTCACTTTGAGCTAGCATATTGCATGTGGTCTGCCTAGTCTACAGTGGCAGTCACTTTGAGCTAGCATATTGCATGTGGTCTGCCTAGTCTAAAGTGGCAGTCACTTTGAGCTAGCATATTGCATGTGGTCTGCCTAGTCTACAGTGGCAGTCACTTTGAGCTAGCATATTGCATGTGGTCTGCCTAGTCTACAGTGGCAGTCACTTTGAGCTAGGATATTGCATGTGATCTGCCTAGTCTACAGTGACAGTCACTTTGAGCTAGCATATTGCATGTGGTCTGCCTAGTCTACAGTGACAGTCACTTTGAGCTAGCATATTGCATGTGGTCTGCCTAGTCTACAGTGACAGTCACTTTGAGCTAGCATATTACATGTGGTCTGCCTAGTCTACAGTGGCAGTCACTTTGAGCTAGCATATTGCATGTGGTCTGCCTAGTCTACAGTGGCAGTCACTTTGAGCTAGCATATTGCATGTGGTCTGCCTAGTCTACAGTGGCAGTCACTTTGAGCTAGCATATTGCATGTGGTCTGCCTAGTCTACAGGGGCAGTCACTTTGAGCTAGCATATTGCATGTGGTCTGCCTAGTCTACAGTGGCAGTCACTTTGAGCTAGCATATTGCATGTGGTCTGCCTAGTCTACAGTGACAGTCACTTTAAGCTAGCATATATTGCATGTGGTCTGCCTAGTCTACAGTGGCAGTCACTTTGAGCTAGCATATTGCATGTGGTCTGCCTAGTCTACAGTGGCAGTCACTTTGAGCTAGCATATTGCATGTGGTCTGCCTAGTCTACAGTGACAGTCACTTTGAGCTAGCATATTACATGTGGTCTGCCTAGTCTACAGTGGCAGTCACTTTGAGCTAGCATATTACATGTGGTCTGCCTAGTCTACAGTGGAAGTCACTTTGAGCTAGCATATTACATGTGGTCTGCCTAGTCTACAGTGGCAGTCACTTTGAGCTAGCATATTGCATGTGGTCTGCCTAGTCTACAGTGGCAGTCACTTTGAGCTAGCATATTAAATGTGGTCTGCCTAGTCTACAGTGGCAGTCACTTTGAGCTAGCATATTGCATGTGGTCTGCCTTGTCTACAGTGGCAATCACTTTGAGCTAGCATATTGCATGTGGTCTGCCTAGTCTACAGTGGCAGTCACTTTGAGCTAGCATATTGCATGTGGTCTGCCTAGTCTAAAGTGGCAGTCACTTTGAGCTAGCATATTGCATGTGGTCTGCCTAGTCTACAGTGGCAGTCACTTTGAGCTAGCATATTGCATGTGGTCTGCCTAGTCTACAGTGGCAGTCACTTTGAGCTAGGATATTGCATGTGATCTGCCTAGTCTACAGTGACAGTCACTTTGAGCTAGCATATTGCATGTGGTCTGCCTAGTCTACAGTGACAGTCACTTTGAGCTAGCATATTACATGTGGTCTGCCTAGTCTACAGTGGCAGTCACTTTGAGCTAGCATATTGCATGTGGTCTGCCTAGTCTACAGTGGCAGTCACTTTGAGCTAGCATATTGCATGTGGTCTGCCTAGTCTACAGTGGCAGTCACTTTGAGCTAGCATATTGCATGTGGTCTGCCTAGTCTACAGGGGCAGTCACTTTGAGCTAGCATATTGCATGTGGTCTGCCTAGTCTACAGTGGCAGTCACTTTGAGCTAGCATATTGCATGTGGTCTGCCTAGTCTACAGTGACAGTCACTTTAAGCTAGCATATATTGCATGTGGTCTGCCTAGTCTACAGTGGCAGTCACTTTGAGCTAGCATATTGCATGTGGTCTGCCTAGTCTACAGTGGCAGTCACTTTGAGCTAGCATATTGCATGTGGTCTGCCTAGTCTACAGTGACAGTCACTTTGAGCTAGCATATTACATGTGGTCTGCCTAGTCTACAGTGGCAGTCACTTTGAGCTAGCATATTACATGTGGTCTGCCTAGTCTACAGTGGAAGTCACTTTGAGCTAGCATATTACATGTGGTCTGCCTAGTCTACAGTGGCAGTCACTTTGAGCTAGCATATTGCATGTGGTCTGCCTAGTCTACAGTGGCAGTCACTTTGAGCTAGCATATTAAATGTGGTCTGCCTAGTCTACAGTGGCAGTCACTTTGAGCTAGCATATTGCATGTGGTCTGCCTAGTCTACAGTGGCAGTCACTTTGAGCTAGCATATTGCATGTGGTCTGCCTTGTCTACAGTGGCAATCACTTTGAGCTAGCATATTGCATGTGGTCTTCCTAGTCTACAGTGGCAGTCACTTTGAGCTAGCATATTACATGTGGTCTGCCTAGTCTACAGTGGAAGTCACTTTGAGCTAGCATATTACATGTGGTCTGCCTAGTCTACAGTGGCAGTCACTTTGAGCTAGCATATTGCATGTGGTCTGCCTAGTCTACAGTGGCAGTCACTTTGAGCTAGCATATTGCATGTGGTCTGCCTAGTCTACAGTGACAGTCACTTTGAGCTAGCATATTACATGTGGTCTGCCTAGTCTACAGTGGCAGTCACTTTGAGCTAGCATATTGCATGTGGTCTGCCTAGTCTACAGTGGCAGTCACTTTGAGCTAGCATATTGCATGTGGTCTGCCTAGTCTACAGTGGCAGTCACTTTGAGCTAGCATATTGCATGTGGTCTGCCTAGTCTACAGTGGCAGTCACTTTGAGCTAGCATATTGCATGTGGTCTGCCTAGTCTACAGTGGCAGTCACTTTGAGCTAGCATATTGCATGTGGTCTGCCTAGTCTACAGTGACAGTCACTTTGAGCTAGCATATTGCATGTGGTCTGCCTAGTCTACAGTGGCAGTCACTTTGAGCTAGCATATTGCATGTGGTCTGCCTAGTCTACAGTGGCAGTCACTTTGAGCTAGCATATTACATGTGGTCTGCCTAGTCTACAGTGGCAGTCACTTTGAGCTAGCATATTACATGTGGTCTGCCTAGTCTACAGTGGCAGTCACTTTGAGCTAGCATATTGCATGTGGTCTGCCTAGTATACAGTGGCAGTCACTTTGAGCTAGCATATTGCATGTGGTCTACCTAGTCTACAGTGGCAGTCACTTTGAGCTAGCATATTGCATGTGGTCTGCCTAGTCTACAGTGGCAGTCACTTTGAGCTAGCATATTACATGTGGTCTGCCTAGTCTACAGTGGCAGTCACTTTGAGCTAGCATATTACATGTGGTCTGCCTAGTCTACAGTGGAAGTCACTTTGAGCTAGCATATTACATGTGGTCTGCCTAGTCTACAGTGGCAGTCACTTTGAGCTAGCATATTGCATGTGGTCTGCCTAGTCTACAGTGGCAGTCACTTTGAGCTAGCATATTGCATGTGGTCTGCCTTGTCTACAGTGGCAATCACTTTGAGCTAGCATATTGCATGTGGTCTTCCTAGTCTACAGTGGCAGTCACTTTGAGCTAGCATATTGCATGTGGTCTGCCTAGTCTACAGTGGCAGTCACTTTGAGCTAGCATATTGCATGTGGTCTGCCTAGTCTACAGTGGCAGTCACTTTGAGCTAGCATATTGCATGTGGTCTGCCTAGTCTACAGTGGCAGTCACTTTGAGCTAGGATATTGCATGTGATCTGCCTAGTCTACAGTGACAGTCACTTTGAGCTAGGATATTGCATGTGATCTGCCTAGTCTACAGTGACAGTCACTTTGAGCTAGCATATTACATGTGGTCTGCCTAGTCTACAGTGGCAGTCACTTTGAGCTAGGATATTGCATGTGGTCTGCCTAGTCTACAGTGACAGTCACTTTGAGCTAGCATATTGCATGTGGTCTGCCTAGTCTACAGTGGCAGTCACTTTGAGCTAGCATATTACATGTGGTCTGCCTAGTCTACAGTGGCAGTCACTTTGAGCTAGCATATTGCATGTGGTCTGCCTAGTCTACAGTGGCAGTCACTTTGAGCTAGCATATTGCATGTGGTCTGCCTAGTCTAAAGTGGCAGTCACTTTGAGCTAGCATATTGCATGTGGTCTGCCTAGTCTACAGTGGCAGTCACTTTGAGCTAGCATATTGCATGTGGTCTGCCTAGTCTACAGTGGCAGTCACTTTGAGCTAGGATATTGCATGTGATCTGCCTAGTCTACAGTGACAGTCACTTTGAGCTAGCATATTGCATGTGGTCTGCCTAGTCTACAGTGACAGTCACTTTGAGCTAGCATATTACATGTGGTCTGCCTAGTCTACAGTGGCAGTCACTTTGAGCTAGCATATTGCATGTGGTCTGCCTAGTCTACAGTGGCAGTCACTTTGAGCTAGCATATTGCATGTGGTCTGCCTAGTCTACAGTGGCAGTCACTTTGAGCTAGCATATTGCATGTGGTCTGCCTAGTCTACAGGGGCAGTCACTTTGAGCTAGCATATTGCATGTGGTCTGCCTAGTCTACAGTGGCAGTCACTTTGAGCTAGCATATTGCATGTGGTCTGCCTAGTCTACAGTGACAGTCACTTTGAGCTAGCATATATTGCATGTGGTCTGCCTAGTCTACAGTGGCAGTCACTTTGAGCTAGCATATTGCATGTGGTCTGCCTAGTCTACAGTGGCAGTCACTTTGAGCTAGCATATTGCATGTGGTCTGCCTAGTCTACAGTGACAGTCACTTTGAGCTAGCATATTACATGTGGTCTGCCTAGTCTACAGTGGCAGTCACTTTGAGCTAGCATATTACATGTGGTCTGCCTAGTCTACAGTGGCAGTCACTTTGAGCTAGCATATTACATGTGGTCTGCCTAGTCTACAGTGGCAGTCACTTTGAGCTAGCATATTGCATGTGGTCTGCCTAGTCTACAGTGGCAGTCACTTTGAGCTAGCATATTAAATGTGGTCTGCCTAGTCTACAGTGGCAGTCACTTTGAGCTAGCATATTGCATGTGGTCTGCCTAGTCTACAGTGGCAGTCACTTTGAGCTAGCATATTGCATGTGGTCTGCCTTGTCTACAGTGGCAATCACTTTGAGCTAGCATATTGCATGTGGTCTTCCTAGTCTACATTGGCAGTCACTTTGAGCTAGCATATTACATGTGGTCTGCCTAGTCTACAGTGGAAGTCACTTTGAGCTAGCATATTACATGTGGTCTGCCTAGTCTACAGTGGCAGTCACTTTGAGCTAGCATATTGCATGTTGTCTGCCTAGTCTACGGTGGCAGTCACTTTGAGCTAGCATATTACATGTGGTCTGCCTAGTCTACAGTGGCAGTCACTTTGAGCTAGCATATTACATGTGGTCTGCCTAGTCTACAGTGGCAGTCACTTTGAGCTAGCATATTGCATGTGGTCTGCCTAGTCTACAGTGGCAGTCACTTTGAGCTAGCATATTGCATGTGGTCTGCCTAGTCTAAAGTGGCAGTCACTTTGAGCTAGCATATTGCATGTGGTCTGCCTAGTCTACAGTGGCAGTCACTTTGAGCTAGCATATTGCATGTGGTCTGCCTAGTCTACAGTGGCAGTCACTTTGAGCTAGGATATTGCATGTGATCTGCCTAGTCTACAGTGACAGTCACTTTGAGCTAGCATATTGCATGTGGTCTGCCTAGTCTACAGTGACAGTCACTTTGAGCTAGCATATTACATGTGGTCTGCCTAGTCTACAGTGGCAGTCACTTTGAGCTAGCATATTGCATGTGGTCTGCCTAGTCTACAGTGGCAGTCACTTTGAGCTAGCATATTGCATGTGGTCTGCCTAGTCTACAGTGGCAGTCACTTTGAGCTAGCATATTGCATGTGGTCTGCCTAGTCTACAGGGGCAGTCACTTTGAGCTAGCATATTGCATGTGGTCTGCCTAGTCTACAGTGGCAGTCACTTTGAGCTAGCATATTGCATGTGGTCTGCCTAGTCTACAGTGACAGTCACTTTGAGCTAGCATATATTGCATGTGGTCTGCCTAGTCTACAGTGGCAGTCACTTTGAGCTAGCATATTGCATGTGGTCTGCCTAGTCTACAGTGGCAGTCACTTTGAGCTAGCATATTGCATGTGGTCTGCCTAGTCTACAGTGGCAGTCACTTTGAGCTAGCATATTGCATGTGGTCTGCCTAGTCTAAAGTGGCAGTCACTTTGAGCTAGCATATTGCATGTGGTCTGCCTAGTCTACAGTGGCAGTCACTTTGAGCTAGCATATTGCATGTGGTCTGCCTAGTCTACAGTGGCAGTCACTTTGAGCTAGGATATTGCATGTGATCTGCCTAGTCTACAGTGACAGTCACTTTGAGCTAGCATATTGCATGTGGTCTGCCTAGTCTACAGTGACAGTCACTTTGAGCTAGCATATTACATGTGGTCTGCCTAGTCTACAGTGGCAGTCACTTTGAGCTAGCATATTGCATGTGGTCTGCCTAGTCTACAGTGGCAGTCACTTTGAGCTAGCATATTGCATGTGGTCTGCCTAGTCTACAGTGGCAGTCACTTTGAGCTAGCATATTGCATGTGGTCTGCCTAGTCTACAGGGGCAGTCACTTTGAGCTAGCATATTGCATGTGGTCTGCCTAGTCTACAGTGGCAGTCACTTTGAGCTAGCATATTGCATGTGGTCTGCCTAGTCTACAGTGACAGTCACTTTGAGCTAGCATATATTGCATGTGGTCTGCCTAGTCTACAGTGGCAGTCACTTTGAGCTAGCATATTGCATGTGGTCTGCCTAGTCTACAGTGGCAGTCACTTTGAGCTAGCATATTGCATGTGGTCTGCCTAGTCTACAGTGACAGTCACTTTGAGCTAGCATATTACATGTGGTCTGCCTAGTCTACAGTGGCAGTCACTTTGAGCTAGCATATTACATGTGGTCTGCCTAGTCTACAGTGGCAGTCACTTTGAGCTAGCATATTACATGTGGTCTGCCTAGTCTACAGTGGCAGTCACTTTGAGCTAGCATATTGCATGTGGTCTGCCTAGTCTACAGTGGCAGTCACTTTGAGCTAGCATATTAAATGTGGTCTGCCTAGTCTACAGTGGCAGTCACTTTGAGCTAGCATATTGCATGTGGTCTGCCTAGTCTACAGTGGCAGTCACTTTGAGCTAGCATATTGCATGTGGTCTGCCTTGTCTACAGTGGCAATCACTTTGAGCTAGCATATTGCATGTGGTCTTCCTAGTCTACATTGGCAGTCACTTTGAGCTAGCATATTACATGTGGTCTGCCTAGTCTACAGTGGAAGTCACTTTGAGCTAGCATATTACATGTGGTTGCCTAGTCTACAGTGGCAGTCACTTTGAGCTAGCATATTGCATGTTGTCTGCCTAGTCTACGGTGGCAGTCACTTTGAGCTAGCATATTACATGTGGTCTGCCTAGTCTACAGTGGCAGTCACTTTGAGCTAGCATATTGCATGTGGTCTGCCTAGTCTACAGTGGCAGTCACTTTGAGCTAGCATATTGCATGTGGTCTGCCTTGTCTACAGTGGCAATCACTTTGAGCTAGCATATTGCATGTGGTCTTCCTAGTCTACAGTGGCAGTCACTTTGAGCTAGCATATTGCATGTGGTCTGCCTAGTCTACAGTGGCAGTCACTTTGAGCTAGCATATTGCATGTGGTCTGCCTAGTCTACAGTGGCAGTCACTTTGAGCTAGCATATTACATGTGGTCTGCCTAGTCTACAGTGGCAGTCACTTTGAGCTAGCATATTACATGTGGTCTGCCTAGTCTACAGTGGCAGTCACTTTGAGCTAGCATATTACATGTGGTCTGCCTAGTCTACAGTGGCAGTCACTTTGAGCTAGCATATTGCATGTGGTCTGCCTAGTCTACAGTGGCAGTCACTTTGAGCTAGCATATTAAATGTGGTCTGCCTAGTCTACAGTGGCAGTCACTTTGAGCTAGCATATTGCATGTGGTCTGCCTAGTCTACAGTGGCAGTCACTTTGAGCTAGCATATTGCATGTGGTCTGCCTTGTCTACAGTGGCAATCACTTTGAGCTAGCATATTGCATGTGGTCTTCCTAGTCTACATTGGCAGTCACTTTGAGCTAGCATATTACATGTGGTCTGCCTAGTCTACAGTGGAAGTCACTTTGAGCTAGCATATTACATGTGGTCTGCCTAGTCTACAGTGGCAGTCACTTTGAGCTAGCATATTGCATGTTGTCTGCCTAGTCTACGGTGGCAGTCACTTTGAGCTAGCATATTACATGTGGTCTGCCTAGTCTACAGTGGCAGTCACTTTGAGCTAGCATATTACATGTGGTCTGCCTAGTCTACAGTGGCAGTCACTTTGAGCTAGCATATTGCATGTGGTCTGCCTAGTCTACAGTGGCAGTCACTTTGAGCTAGCATATTGCATGTGGTCTGCCTAGTCTAAAGTGGCAGTCACTTTGAGCTAGCATATTGCATGTGGTCTGCCTAGTCTACAGTGGCAGTCACTTTGAGCTAGCATATTGCATGTGGTCTGCCTAGTCTACAGTGGCAGTCACTTTGAGCTAGGATATTGCATGTGATCTGCCTAGTCTACAGTGACAGTCACTTTGAGCTAGCATATTGCATGTGGTCTGCCTAGTCTACAGTGACAGTCACTTTGAGCTAGCATATTACATGTGGTCTGCCTAGTCTACAGTGGCAGTCACTTTGAGCTAGCATATTGCATGTGGTCTGCCTAGTCTACAGTGGCAGTCACTTTGAGCTAGCATATTGCATGTGGTCTGCCTAGTCTACAGTGGCAGTCACTTTGAGCTAGCATATTGCATGTGGTCTGCCTAGTCTACAGGGGCAGTCACTTTGAGCTAGCATATTGCATGTGGTCTGCCTAGTCTACAGTGGCAGTCACTTTGAGCTAGCATATTGCATGTGGTCTGCCTAGTCTACAGTGACAGTCACTTTGAGCTAGCATATATTGCATGTGGTCTGCCTAGTCTACAGTGGCAGTCACTTTGAGCTAGCATATTGCATGTGGTCTGCCTAGTCTACAGTGGCAGTCACTTTGAGCTAGCATATTGCATGTGGTCTGCCTAGTCTACAGTGGCAGTCACTTTGAGCTAGCATATTGCATGTGGTCTGCCTAGTCTACAGTGGCAGTCACTTTGAGCTAGCATATTGCATGTGGTCTGCCTAGTCTACAGTGGCAGTCACTTTGAGCTAGGATATTGCATGTGATCTGCCTAGTCTACAGTGACAGTCACTTTGAGCTAGCATATTGCATGTGGTCTGCCTAGTCTACAGTGACAGTCACTTTGAGCTAGCATATTGCATGTGGTCTGCCTAGTCTACAGTGACAGTCACTTTGAGCTAGCATATTACATGTGGTCTGCCTAGTCTACAGTGGCAGTCACTTTGAGCTAGCATATTGCATGTGGTCTGCCTAGTCTACAGTGGCAGTCACTTTGAGCTAGCATATTGCATGTGGTCTGCCTAGTCTACAGTGGCAGTCACTTTGAGCTAGCATATTGCATGTGGTCTGCCTAGTCTACAGGGGCAGTCACTTTGAGCTAGCATATTGCATGTGGTCTGCCTAGTCTACAGTGGCAGTCACTTTGAGCTAGCATATTGCATGTGGTCTGCCTAGTCTACAGTGACAGTCACTTTGAGCTAGCATATATTGCATGTGGTCTGCCTAGTCTACAGTGGCAGTCACTTTGAGCTAGCATATTGCATGTGGTCTGCCTAGTCTACAGTGGCAGTCACTTTGAGCTAGCATATTGCATGTGGTCTGCCTAGTCTACAGTGACAGTCACTTTGAGCTAGCATATTACATGTGGTCTGCCTAGTCTACAGTGGCAGTCACTTTGAGCTAGCATATTACATGTGGTCTGCCTAGTCTACAGTGGCAGTCACTTTGAGCTAGCATATTACATGTGGTCTGCCTAGTCTACAGTGGCAGTCACTTTGAGCTAGCATATTGCATGTGGTCTGCCTAGTCTACAGTGGCAGTCACTTTGAGCTAGCATATTAAATGTGGTCTGCCTAGTCTACAGTGGCAGTCACTTTGAGCTAGCATATTGCATGTGGTCTGCCTAGTCTACAGTGGCAGTCACTTTGAGCTAGCATATTGCATGTGGTCTGCCTTGTCTACAGTGGCAACACTTTGAGCTAGCATATTGCATGTGGTCTTCCTAGTCTACATTGGCAGTCACTTTGAGCTAGCATATTACATGTGGTCTGCCTAGTCTACAGTGGAAGTCACTTTGAGCTAGCATATTACATGTGGTCTGCCTAGTCTACAGTGGCAGTCACTTTGAGCTAGCATATTGCATGTTGTCTGCCTAGTCTACGGTGGCAGTCACTTTGAGCTAGCATATTACATGTGGTCTGCCTAGTCTACAGTGGCAGTCACTTTGAGCTAGCATATTGCATGTGGTCTGCCTAGTCTACAGTGGCAGTCACTTTGAGCTAGCATATTGCATGTGGTCTGCCTTGTCTACAGTGGCAATCACTTTGAGCTAGCATATTGCATGTGGTCTTCCTAGTCTACAGTGGCAGTCACTTTGAGCTAGCATATTGCATGTGGTCTGCCTAGTCTACAGTGGCAGTCACTTTGAGCTAGCATATTGCATGTGGTCTGCCTAGTCTACAGTGGCAGTCACTTTGAGCTAGCATATTGCATGTGGTCTGCCTAGTCTACAGTGGCAGTCACTTAAAGCTAGCATATTGCATGTGGTCTGCCTAGTCTACAGTGGCAGTCACTTTGAGCTAGGATATTGCATGTGATCTGCCTAGTCTACAGTGACAGTCACTTTGAGCTAGGATATTGCATGTGATCTGCCTAGTCTACAGTGGCAGTCACTTTGAGCTAGCATATTGCATGTGGTCTGCCTAGTCTACAGTGGCAGTCACTTTGAGCTAGGATATTGCATGTGATCTGCCTAGTCTACAGTGACAGTCACTTTGAGCTAGCATATTGCATGTGGTCTGCCTAGTCTACAGTGACAGTCACTTTGAGCTAGCATATTACATGTGGTCTGCCTAGTCTACAGTGGAAGTCACTTTGAGCTAGCATATTACATGTGGTCTGCCTAGTCTACAGTGGCAGTCACTTTGAGCTAGCATATTGCATGTGGTCTGCCTAGTCTACAGTGGCAGTCACTTTGAGCTAGCATATTACATGTGGTCTGCCTAGTCTACAGTGGCAGTCACTTTGAGCTAGCATATTGCATGTGGTCTGCCTAGTCTACAGTGGCAGTCACTTTGAGCTAGCATATTGCATGTGGTCTGCCTAGTCTACAGTGGCAGTCACTTTGAGCTAGGATATTGCATGTGATCTGCCTAGTCTACAGTGACAGTCACTTTGAGCTAGCATATTGCATGTGGTCTGCCTAGTCTACAGTGACAGTCACTTTGAGCTAGCATATTACATGTGGTCTGCCTAGTCTACAGTGGCAGTCACTTTGAGCTAGCATATTGCATGTGGTCTGCCTAGTCTACAGTGGCAGTCACTTTGAGCTAGCATATTGCATGTGGTCTGCCTAGTCTACATTGGCAGTCACTTTGAGCTAGCATATTGCATGTGGTCTGCCTAGTCTACAGGGGCAGTCACTTTGAGCTAGCATATTGCATGTGGTCTGCCTAGTCTACAGGGGCAGTCACTTTGAGCTAGCATATTGCATGTGGTCTGCCTAGTCTACAGTGACAGTCACTTTGAGCTAGCATATATTGCATGTGGTCTGCCTAGTCTACAGTGGCAGTCACTTTGAGCTAGCATATTGCATGTGGTCTGCCTAGTCTACAGTGGCAGTCACTTTGAGCTAGCATATTGCATGTGGTCTGCCTAGTCTACAGGGGCAGTCACTTTGAGCTAGCATATTGCATGTGGTCTGCCTAGTCTACAGTGACAGTCACTTTGAGCTAGCATATATTGCATGTGGTCTGCCTAGTCTACAGTGGCAGTCACTTTGAGCTAGCATATTGCATGTGGTCTGCCTAGTCTACAGTGGCAGTCACTTTGAGCTAGGATATTGCATGTGATCTGCCTAGTCTACAGTGACAGTCACTTTGATCTAGCATATTGCATGTGGTCTGCCTAGTCTACAGTGGCAGTCACTTTGAGCTAGCATATTACATGTGGTCTGCCTAGTCTACAGTGACAGTCACTTTGAGCTAGCATATTGCATGTGGTCTGCCTAGTCTACAGTGACAGTCACTTTGAGCTAGCATATTACATGTGATCTGTCTAGTCTACAGTGACAGTCACTTTGAGCTAGGATATTGCATGTGATCTGCCTAGTCTACAGTGACAGTCACTTTGAGCTAGCATATTACATGTGGTCTGCCTAGTCTACAGTGGCAGTCACTTTGAGCTAGGATATTGCATGTGGTCTGCCTAGTCTACAGTGACAGTCACTTTGAGCTAGCATATTGCATGTGGTCTGCCTAGTCTACAGTGGCAGTCACTTTGAGCTAGCATATTACATGTGGTCTGCCTAGTCTACAGTGGCAGTCACTTTGAGCTAGCATATTGCATGTGGTCTGCCTAGTATACAGTGGCAGTCACTTTGAGCTAGCATATTGCATGTGGTCTACCTAGTCTACAGTGGCAGTCACTTTGAGCTAGCATATTGCATGTGGTCTGCCTAGTCTACAGTGGCAGTCACTTTGAGCTAGCATATTACATGTGGTCTGCCTAGTCTACAGTGGCAGTCACTTTGAGCTAGCATATTACATGTGGTCTGCCTAGTCTACAGTGGAAGTCACTTTGAGCTAGCATATTACATGTGGTCTGCCTAGTCTACAGTGGCAGTCACTTTGAGCTAGCATATTGCATGTGGTCTGCCTAGTCTACAGTGGCAGTCACTTTGAGCTAGCATATTGCATGTGGTCTGCCTTGTCTACAGTGGCAATCACTTTGAGCTAGCATATTGCATGTGGTCTTCCTAGTCTACAGTGGCAGTCACTTTGAGCTAGCATATTGCATGTGGTCTTTCTAGTCTACAGTGGCAGTCACTTTGAGCTAGCATATTGCATGTGGTCTGCCTAGTCTACAGTGGCAGTCACTTTGAGCTAGCATATTGCATGTGGTCTGCCTAGTCTACAGTGGCAGTCACTTTGAGCTAGGATATTGCATGTGATCTGCCTAGTCTACAGTGACAGTCACTTTGAGCTAGGATATTGCATGTGATCTGCCTAGTCTACAGTGACAGTCACTTTGAGCTAGCATATTACATGTGGTCTGCCTAGTCTACAGTGGCAGTCACTTTGAGCTAGGATATTGCATGTGGTCTGCCTAGTCTACAGTGACAGTCACTTTGAGCTAGCATATTGCATGTGGTCTGCCTAGTCTACAGTGGCAGTCACTTTGAGCTAGCATATTACATGTGGTCTGCCTAGTCTACAGTGGCAGTCACTTTGAGCTAGCATATTGCATGTGGTCTGCCTAGTCTACAGTGGCAGTCACTTTGAGCTAGCATATTGCATGTGGTCTGCCTAGTCTAAAGTGGCAGTCACTTTGAGCTAGCATATTGCATGTGGTCTGCCTAGTCTACAGTGGCAGTCACTTTGAGCTAGCATATTGCATGTGGTCTGCCTAGTCTACAGTGGCAGTCACTAAGAGCTAGGATATTGCATGTGATCTGCCTAGTCTACAGTGACAGTCACTTTGAGCTAGCATATTGCATGTGGTCTGCCTAGTCTACAGTGACAGTCACTTTGAGCTAGCATATTACATGTGGTCTGCCTAGTCTACAGTGGCAGTCACTTTGAGCTAGCATATTGCATGTGGTCTGCCTAGTCTACAGTGGCAGTCACTTTGAGCTAGCATATTGCATGTGGTCTGCCTAGTCTACAGTGGCAGTCACTTTGAGCTAGCATATTGCATGTGGTCTGCCTAGTCTACAGGGGCAGTCACTTTGAGCTAGCATATTGCATGTGGTCTGCCTAGTCTACAGTGGCAGTCACTTTGAGCTAGCATATTGCATGTGGTCTGCCTAGTCTACAGTGACAGTCACTTTGAGCTAGCATATATTGCATGTGGTCTGCCTAGTCTACAGTGGCAGTCACTTTGAGCTAGCATATTGCATGTGGTCTGCCTAGTCTACAGTGGCAGTCACTTTGAGCTAGCATATTGCATGTGGTCTGCCTAGTCTACAGTGACAGTCACTTTGAGCTAGCATATTACATGTGGTCTGCCTAGTCTACAGTGGCAGTCACTTTGAGCTAGCATATTACATGTGGTCTGCCTAGTCTACAGTGGAAGTCACTTTGAGCTAGCATATTACATGTGGTCTGCCTAGTCTACAGTGGCAGTCACTTTGAGCTAGCATATTGCATTTGGTCTGCCTAGTCTACAGTGGCAGTCACTTTGAGCTAGCATATTAAATGTGGTCTGCCTAGTCTACAGTGGCAGTCACTTTGAGCTAGCATATTGCATGTGGTCTGCCTAGTCTACAGTGGCAGTCACTTTGAGCTAGCATATTGCATGTGGTCTGCCTTGTCTACAGTGGCAATCACTTTGAGCTAGCATATTGCATGTGGTCTTCCTAGTCTACATTGGCAGTCACTTTGAGCTAGCATATTACATGTGGTCTGCCTAGTCTACAGTGGAAGTCACTTTGAGCTAGCATATTACATGTGGTCTGCCTAGTCTACAGTGGCAGTCACTTTGAGCTAGCATATTGCATGTTGTCTGCCTAGTCTACGGTGGCAGTCACTTTGAGCTAGCATATTACATGTGGTCTGCCTAGTCTACAGTGGCAGTCACTTTGAGCTAGCATATTGCATGTGGTCTGCCTAGTCTACAGTGGCAGTCACTTTGAGCTAGCATATTGCATGTGGTCTGCCTTGTCTACAGTGGCAATCACTTTGAGCTAGCATATTGCATGTGGTCTTCCTAGTCTACAGTGGCAGTCACTTTGAGCTAGCATATTGCATGTGGTCTGCCTAGTCTACAGTGGCAGTCACTTTGAGCTAGCATATTGCATGTGGTCTGCCTAGTCTACAGTGGCAGTCACTTTGAGCTAGCATATTGCATGTGGTCTGCCTAGTCTACAGTGGCAGTCACTTAAAGCTAGCATATTGCATGTGGTCTGCCTAGTCTACAGTGGCAGTCACTTTGAGCTAGGATATTGCATGTGATCTGCCTAGTCTACAGTGACAGTCACTTTGAGCTAGGATATTGCATGTGATCTGCCTAGTCTACAGTGGCAGTCACTTTGAGCTAGCATATTGCATGTGGTCTGCCTAGTCTACAGTGGCAGTCACTTTGAGCTAGGATATTGCATGTGATCTGCCTAGTCTACAGTGACAGTCACTTTGAGCTAGCATATTGCATGTGGTCTGCCTAGTCTACAGTGACAGTCACTTTGAGCTAGCATATTACATGTGGTCTGCCTAGTCTACAGTGGAAGTCACTTTGAGCTAGCATATTACATGTGGTCTGCCTAGTCTACAGTTGCAGTCACTTTGAGCTAGCATATTGCATGTGGTCTGCCTAGTCTACAGTGGCAGTCACTTTGAGCTAGCATATTACATGTGGTCTGCCTAGTCTACAGTGGCAGTCACTTTGAGCTAGCATATTGCATGTGGTCTGCCTAGTCTACAGTGGCAGTCACTTTGAGCTAGCATATTGCATGTGGTCTGCCTAGTCTACAGTGGCAGTCACTTTGAGCTAGGATATTGCATGTGATCTGCCTAGTCTACAGTGACAGTCACTTTGAGCTAGCATATTGCATGTGGTCTGCCTAGTCTACAGTGACAGTCACTTTGAGCTAGCATATTACATGTGGTCTGCCTAGTCTACAGTGGCAGTCACTTTGAGCTAGCATATTGCATGTGGTCTGCCTAGTCTACAGTGGCAGTCACTTTGAGCTAGCATATTGCATGTGGTCTGCCTAGTCTACAGTGGCAGTCACTTTGAGCTAGCATATTGCATGTGGTCTGCCTAGTCTACAGGGGCAGTCACTTTGAGCTAGCATATTGCATGTGGTCTGCCTAGTCTACAGTGGCAGTCACTTTGAGCTAGCATATTGCATGTGGTCTGCCTAGTCTACAGTGACAGTCACTTTGAGCTAGCATATATTGCATGTGGTCTGCCTAGTCTACAGTGGCAGTCACTTTGAGCTAGCATATTGCATGTGGTCTGCCTAGTCTACAGTGGCAGTCACTTTGAGCTAGCATATTGCATGTGGTCTGCCTAGTCTACAGGGGCAGTCACTTTGAGCTAGCATATTGCATGTGGTCTGCCTAGTCTACAGTGGCAGTCACTTTGAGCTAGCATATTGCATGTGGTCTGCCTAGTCTACAGTGACAGTCACTTTGAGCTAGCATATATTGCATGTGGTCTGCCTAGTCTACAGTGGCAGTCACTTTGAGCTAGCATATTGCATGTGGTCTGCCTAGTCTACAGTGGCAGTCACTTTGAGCTAGGATATTGCATGTGATCTGCCTAGTCTACAGTGACAGTCACTTTGAGCTAGCATATTGCATGTGGTCTGCCTAGTCTACAGTGGCAGTCACTTTGAGCTAGCATATTACATGTGGTCTGCCTAGTCTACAGTGACAGTCACTTTGAGCTAGCATATTGCATGTGGTCTGCCTAGTCTACAGTGACAGTCACTTTGAGCTAGCATATTACATGTGATCTGCCTAGTCTACAGTGACAGTCACTTTGAGCTAGGATATTGCATGTGATCTGCCTAGTCTACAGTGACAGTCACTTTGAGCTAGCATATTACATGTGGTCTGCCTAGTCTACAGTGGCAGTCACTTTGAGCTAGGATATTGCATGTGGTCTGCCTAGTCTACAGTGACAGTCACTTTGAGCTAGCATATTGCATGTGGTCTGCCTAGTCTACAGTGGCAGTCACTTTGAGCTAGCATATTACATGTGGTCTGCCTAGTCTACAGTGGCAGTCACTTTGAGCTAGCATATTGCATGTGGTCTGCCTAGTCTACAGTGGCAGTCACTTTGAGCTAGCATATTGCATGTGGTCTGCCTAGTCTAAAGTGGCAGTCACTTTGAGCTAGCATATTGCATGTGGTCTGCCTAGTCTACAGTGGCAGTCACTTTGAGCTAGCATATTGCATGTGGTCTGCCTAGTCTACAGTGGCAGTCACTTTGAGCTAGGATATTGCATGTGATCTGCCTAGTCTACAGTGACAGTCACTTTGAGCTAGCATATTGCATGTGGTCTGCCTAGTCTACAGTGACAGTCACTTTGAGCTAGCATATTACATGTGGTCTGCCTAGTCTACAGTGGCAGTCACTTTGAGATCGCATATTGCATGTGGTCTGCCTAGTCTACAGTGGCAGTCACTTTGAGCTAGCATATTGCATGTGGTCTGCCTAGTCTACAGTGGCAGTCACTTTGAGCTAGCATATTGCATGTGGTCTGCCTAGTCTACAGGGGCAGTCACTTTGAGCTAGCATATTGCATGTGGTCTGCCTAGTCTACAGTGGCAGTCACTTTGAGCTAGCATATTGCATGTGGTCTGCCTAGTCTACAGTGACAGTCACTTTGAGCTAGCATATATTGCATGTGGTCTGCCTAGTCTACAGTGGCAGTCACTTTGAGCTAGCATATTGCATGTGGTCTGCCTAGTCTACAGTGGCAGTCACTTTGAGCTAGCATATTACATGTGGTCTGCCTAGTCTACAGTGGAAGTCACTTTGAGCTAGCATATTACATGTGGTCTGCCTAGTCTACAGTGGCAGTCACTTTGAGCTAGCATATTGCATGTGGTCTGCCTAGTCTACAGTGGCAGTCACTTTGAGCTAGCATATTAAATGTGGTCTGCCTAGTCTACAGTGGCAGTCACTTTGAGCTAGCATATTGCATGTGGTCTGCCTAGTCTACAGTGGCAGTCACTTTGAGCTAGCATATTGCATGTGGTCTGCCTTGTCTACAGTGGCAATCACTTTGAGCTAGCATATTGCATGTGGTCTTCCTAGTCTACATTGGCAGTCACTTTGAGCTAGCATATTACATGTGGTCTGCCTAGTCTACAGTGGAAGTCACTTTGAGCTAGCATATTACATGTGGTCTGCCTAGTCTACAGTGGCAGTCACTTTGAGCTAGCATATTGCATGTTGTCTGCCTAGTCTACAGTGGCAGTCACTTTGAGCTAGCATATTACATGTGGTCTGCCTAGTCTACAGTGGCAGTCACTTTGAGCTAGCATATTGCATGTGGTCTGCCTAGTCTACAGTGGCAGTCACTTTGAGCTAGCATATTGCATGTGGTCTGCCTTGTCTACAGTGGCAATCACTTTGAGCTAGCATATTGCATGTGGTCTTCCTAGTCTACAGTGGCAGTCACTTTGAGCTAGCATATTGCATGTGGTCTGCCTAGTCTACAGTGGCAGTCACTTTGAGCTAGCATATTGCATGTGGTCTGCCTAGTCTACAGTGGCAGTCACTTTGAGCTAGCATATTGCATGTGGTCTGCCTAGTCTACAGTGGCAGTCACTTTGAGCTAGCATATTGCATGTGGTCTGCCTAGTCTACAGTGGCAGTCACTTTGAGCTAGGATATTGCATGTGATCTGCCTAGTCTACAGTGACAGTCACTTTGAGCTAGGATATTGCATGTGATCTGCCTAGTCTACAGTGACAGTCACTTTGAGCTAGCATATTGCATGTGGTCTGCCTAGTCTACAGTGACAGTCACTTTGAGCTAGCATATTACATGTGGTCTGCCTAGTCTACAGTGGAAGTCACTTTGAGCTAGCATATTACATGTGGTCTGCCTAGTCTACAGTGGCAGTCACTTTGAGCTAGCATATTGCATGTGGTCTGCCTAGTCTACAGTGGCAGTCACTTTGAGCTAGCATATTACATGTGGTCTGCCTAGTCTACAGTGGCAGTCACTTTGAGCTAGCATATTGCATGTGGTCTGCCTAGTCTACAGTGGCAGTCACTTTGAGCTAGCATATTGCATGTGGTCTGCCTAGTCTACAGTGGCAGTCACTTTGAGCTAGGATATTGCATGTGATCTGCCTAGTCTACAGTGACAGTCACTTTGAGCTAGGATATTGCATGTGATCTGCCTAGTCTACAGTGGCAGTCACTTTGAGCTAGCATATTGCATGTGGTCTGCCTAGTCTACAGTGGCAGTCACTTTGAGCTAGGATATTGCATGTGATCTGCCTAGTCTACAGTGACAGTCACTTTGAGCTAGCATATTGCATGTGGTCTGCCTAGTCTACAGTGACAGTCACTTTGAGCTAGCATATTACATGTGGTCTGCCTAGTCTACAGTGGCAGTCACTTTGAGCTAGGATATTGAATGTGATCTGCCTAGTCTACAGTGACAGTCACTTTGATCTAGCATATTGCATGTGGTCTGCCTAGTCTACAGTGGCAGTCACTTTGAGCTAGCATATTACATGTGGTCTGCCTAGTCTACAGTGGCAGTCACTTTGAGCTAGCATATTACATGTGGTCTGCCTAGTCTACAGTGGAAGTCACTTTGAGCTAGCATATTACATGTGGTCTGCCTAGTCTACAGTGGCAGTCACTTTGAGCTAGCATATTGCATGTGGTCTGCCTAGTCTACAGTGGCAGTCACTTTGAGCTAGCATATTACATGTGGTCTGGCTAGTCTACAGTGGCAGTCACTTTGAGCTAGCATATTGCATGTGCATCCAAGACTGCTTTGTACATAAAAGCTCTGTATCTGTGTGATTCATCGGCACAGTTGCCTGTTGTGTAGCTTTTTCTTCTTCATTTTTACATTGAACAATTTCATTTTTTTTCCCCTGGAGTGACCTTGCCGATCTCAGATCAAATTACTTTTTTATAATAATAATAATTCTGCTTTGTTGGACAATAATATTATTACCTGGATGTAAATGGGTAGAGGAGGAGGTGTAGAGCCAAAGTGATTTGGCTCTTTAAAATGACTTATCAGTGCTTTAGTTATGAAAAATATTATTTTTAAGCTTTGCTGTTAATGTTTTGCTCATGGCAATGGATTCAAGTATGTTTTTAAAAAGAGGACACTGTTGAACATTGCACTAAGTGGCTGACCTCGAACTGCTTTCATGGAACAGCATTTGAACATTGTTGAAGGTGCACACTCCAAATATATGATCAAACATGCTTGATATGGTATTGTCCCCTATGCCTATAAAACACACCTAAGTGCTGGGAAATCTGTGCATTTGAAAGCCTTGACTCTTCTGGGAGGGAGGGAGGGAGGGAGGGAGGGAGGGAGGGAGGGAGGGAGGGAGGGAGGGAGGGAGGGAGGGATATCAAACGGACATCTGTTCAGTCTTTTGTCTGAGTTGACCTACTCTTCCTATTCACATGTTGCTTACATTTGAATTCAAACGGCTTTATTGGCATGGGAAACATATGTTTATATTGCCAAAACAAGTGAAATAGACAATAAACAAAAGTGAAATAAACAGTAAGCATTACACTCACAAAACTTACTCTCTATTTCTCTCTCACTCCCATCTCTCTCGCTCAAATTTAAATAAAACATGTAAATTATATAAATGATGAAAGTACATCATATGGTAATTTATAAGGAACAGGTCACCATTTGTGATGCACTGTCAGTTTACTATTGAAAATATAAAATTGGAATCTCGTGGACTGAAAGTAAGAAAATAATTATATCAGAAAAATGTACATTGTTATTTTAGTGGCCACTTTATTTGAAGAATGTGAAATGTCAGAATAATAGTAGAGAGAGTGATTTATTTCAGCTTTTATTTCTTTCATCACATTCCCAGTGGGTCAGAAGTTATCATACACTCAATTAGTATTTGGTAGCATTGCCTTTAAATTGTTTAACTTGGGTCAAACGTTTCGGGTTGCCTTCCACAAGCTTCCCACAATAAGTTGGGTGAATTTTGGCCCATTCCTCCTGACAGAGCTGGTGTAACTGAGTCAGGTTTGTAGGCCTCCTTGTCGCACAAGCTTTTTCAGTTCTGCCTACACATTTTTTATAGAATTGAGCTCATGGCTTTGTGATGGCCACTCCAATACCTTGCCTTTGTTGTCCTTAAGCCATAACTTTGGAAGTATTTTTTTATTTATTTATATTTTACCTTTATTTAACCAGGCAAGTCAGTTAAGAACAAATTCTTATTTTCAATGACAGCCTAGGAACAGTGGGTTAACTGCCTGTTCAGGGGCAGTACCTTGTCAGCTCAGGGGTTTGAACTTGCAACCTTGCGGTTACTAGTCCAACGCTCTAACCACTAGGCTACCCTGCCGGTCATTGTCCATTTGGAAGACCCTTCCTGACTGATATTGAGATGTTGCTTCAATATATCCACATAAATATCTATCCTCATGATGCCATCTATTTTGTGAAGTGCACCAGTCCCTCCTGCTGCAAAGCACCCCCACAACATGATGCTGCCACCCCCATGCTTCACGGTTGGGATGGTTTTCTTTGGCTTGCAAGCTTCCCCCTTTTTCCTCCAAACATAACGATGGTCATTATGGCCAAACAGTTCTATTTTTGTTTCATCAGACCAGAGGACATTTCTCCAAAAAGTACGATCTTTGTTCCAATGTGCATTTGCAAACCGTAGTATGGCTTTTTTTGGAGCAGTGGCTTCTTCCTTGCTGAGCGGCCTTTCAGGTTATGTCGATATAGGACTCGTTTTACTGTGGCTATAGATACTTTTGTGCCTGTTTCCTCCAGCATCTTCACAAGGTCCTTTGCTGTTGTTCTGGGATTGATTTGCACTTTTTGCACCAAAGTATGTTCATCTCTAGGAGACAGAAGGCGTCTCTTTCCTGAGCTGTATGCCGGCTGCGTGGTCCCATGGTGTTTATACTTGCATACTATTGTTTGTACAGATGAACATGGTACCTTCAGGTGTTTGGAAATTGTTCCCAAGGATGAACCAGACTTGTGGAGGTCTACAAAAAAAATTCTGAGGTCTTTACTGGTTTCTTCTGATTTTCCCATGATGTCAAGCAAAGAAGCACTGAGTTTGAAGGTAGGCCTTGAAATACATCCACAGGTACACCTCCAATTGACTCAAATGATGTCAATTAGCCTATCAGAAGCTTCTAAAGCCATGGGATTACATTCTGGAATTTTCTAAGCTGTTTAAAGGCACAGTCAACTTAGTGTATGTACACTTCTGACATACTGGAATTGGGATACAGTGAAATAATCTGTCTGTAAACTAAACATCTCTCATTCTGCCCCTGAACAAGACAGTTAACCTACCGATCCCTGGGCGCCGAAGTTGAATACATTCAGTTGTACAACTAACTAGGTATCTCCCTTTCCCTCTACCACGGCAATGCCCATGTACAGTATTGAAGACCAGACCCCCACACATTCATTTTGTGCAGTTGCAATGTTAATGATTACTTCCTTAATAACCTGGCAATTTGACATTGAAGATGATTAACTGAGAATCATTGTGACATAGTGCCATGTTGGTTACATATTTAGACTATGGCATCGCTTTACTGCACATTTTATACAGTAGTGCTGCCATACGGTGTTTTACTTAAACATGAGGCTGCCAGCTACAGAGGAGCTAATGTACAGTATATGAAATCAACTGTCTTCAACATGACACTGCCATCTACAGAGGAGCTAATGTACAGTATATGAAATCAACTGTCTTCAACATGAGGCTGCCATCTACAGAGGAGCTAATGTACAGTATATGAAATCAACTGTCTTCAACATGAGACTGCCATCTACAGAGGAGCTAATGTACAGTATATGAAATCAACTGTCTTCAACATGAGGCTGCCATCTACAGAGGAGCTAATGTAGAGTATATGAAATCAACTGTCTTCAACATGACACTGCCATCTATAGAGGAGCTAATGTACAGTATATGAAATCAACTGTCTTCAACGTGGCACTGCCATCTACAGAGGAGCTAATGTACAGTATATGAAATCAACTGTCTTCAACATGACACTGCCATCTACAGAGGAGCTAATGTACAGTATATGAAATAAACTGTCTTCAACATGACACTGCCATCTACAGAGGAGCTAATGTACAGTATATGAAATCAACTGTCTTCAACATGAGGCTGCCATCTACAGAGGAGCTAATGTACAGTATATGAAATCAACTGTCTTCAACATGAGGCTGCCATCTACAGAGGAGCTAATGTACAGTATATGAAATCAACTGTCTTCAACATGAGGCTGCCATCTACAGAGGAGCTAATGTACAGTATATGAAATCAACTGTATTCAACATGAGGCTGCCATCTACAGAGGAGCTAATGTACAGTATATGAAATCAACTGTCTTCAACATGACACTGCCATCTACAGAGGAGCTAATGTACAGTATATGAAATCAACTGTCTTCAACATGAGGCTGCCATCTACAGAGGAGCTAATGTAGAGTATATGAAATCAACTGTCTTCAACATGACACTGCCATCTACAGAGGAGCTAATGTACAGTATATGAAATCAACTGTCTTCAACGTGGCACTGCCATCTACAGAGGAGCTAATGTACAGTATATGAAATCAACTGTCTTCAACATGACACTGCCATCTACAGAGGAGCTAATGTACAGTATATGAAATCAACTGTCTTCAACATGACACTGCCATCTACAGAGGAGCTAATGTACAGTATATGAAATCAACTGTCTTCAACATGAGGCTGCCATCTACAGAGGAGCTAATGTACAGTATATGAAATAAACTGTCTTCAACATGAGGCTGCCATCTACAGAGGAGCTAATGTACAGTATATGAAATCAACTGTCTTCAACATGAGGCTGCCATCTACAGAGGAGCTAATGTACAGTATATGAAATCAACTGTATTCAACATGAGGCTGCCATCTACAGAGGAGCTAATGTAGAGTATATGAAATCAACTGTCTTCAACATGACACTGCCATCTACAGAGGAGCTAATGTACAGTATATGAAATCAACTGTCTTCAACGTGACACTGCCATCTACAGAGGAGCTAATGTACAGTATATGAAATCAACTGTCTTCAACATGACACTGCCATCTACAGAGGAGCTAATGTACAGTATATGAAATCAACTGTCTTCAACATGACACTGCCATCTACAGAGGAGCTAATGTACAGTATATGAAATCAACTGTCTTCAACATGAGGCTGCCATCTACAGAGGAGCTAATGTACAGTATATGAAATCAACTGTCTTCAACATGACACTGCCATCTACAGAGGAGCTAATGTACAGTATATGAAATCAACTGTCTTCAACATGAGGCTGCCATCTACAGAGGAGCTAATGTACAGTATATGAAATCAACCGTCTTCAACATGAGGCTGCCATCTACAGAGGAGCTAATGTACAGTATATGAAATCAACTGTCTTCAACATGAGGCTGCCATCTACAGAGGAGCTAATGTACAGTATATGAAATCAACTGTATTCAACATGAGGCTGCCATCTACAGAGGAGCTAATGTAGAGTATATGAAATCAACTGTCTTCAACATGACACTGCCATCTACAGAGGAGCTAATCTACAGTATATGAAATCAACTGTCTTCAACGTGACACTGCCATCTACAGAGGAGCTAATGTACAGTATATGAAATCAACTGTCTTCAACATGACACTGCCATCTACAGAGGAGCTAATGTACAGTATATGAAATCAACTGTCTTCAACGTGACACTGCCATCTACAGAGGAGCTAATGTACAGTATATGAAATCAACTGTCTTCAACATGACACTGCCATCTACTAGAGGAGCTAATGTACAGTATATGAAATCAACTGTCTTCAACATGACATTGCCATCTACAGAGGAGCTAATGTACAGTATATGAAATCAACTGTCTTCAACATGAGGCTGCCATCTACAGAGGAGCTAATGTACAGTATATGAAATCAACTGTCTTCAACATGACACTGCCATCTACAGAGGAGCTAATGAATATGAATGTAGTACTGTAGTGCTGATATAGAATCAGTTTTGTATTTTAGATCATAATGAATCATAGTGATTATTATGGACAGGGAGGACCTGATCCTAGATCAGCACTCCTACTCTGAGATGCTTGATAAATTGGGGCCCAGCTCAGTAGTGACAAGTCATCTGTCTCATATGATTCCACTCCTCAACCTTGCTGATCACACACAAATCGAGGGAACATGGAGCATTGTGAATATTTAATCAAGAATATACTTTAGCTGACGTCTCTTGATAGTTAAGACACAGTGGATTATATTTGTATGTTAAACAGTGCTTGTAGTGGTGTGAAACATGGCGGATATCAAAAACGATGTCTAATGGTTAATAATATAGACTAGAGGTCATCTGATATAAAATACGTTTGAGATTCTAAAGTATAATTTTGCGATGTGCAATGGTAGATTAAAGGAGAGAGACAGAGACCTGTGAACATCACTTCTCTTTAAAGCTGTTCCACAGGAACACAGCGAGATAGAAACCACCAGGGCTGTGTCCCAAATGCCACCCTATGCAGTGCACTACTTCTGGCCCATAGGAAATATAGGAAATAGTGTGTTGTTTGGAACGCAACCCAGATCACCATTTTCTTTCAACTCTGATGTCTCATCAGTATTATCCAAACTCTGACTCATCATCATGTGTTTGAGTTCTAAACTCTGACTCATCGTTAGGTGTTGGATGTCTAGACTGACTCTCATTGTTAGGTGTTGGATGTCTAGACTGACTCTCATCGTTAGGTGTTGGATGTCTAGACTCTGACTCATCAGTGGGTGTTGGATGTCTAGACTCTGACTCTCATCAGTAAGTGTTGGATGTCTAAACTCTGACTCTCATCAGTAGGTGTTGGATGTCTAAACTCTGACTCTCATCAGTAGGTGTTGGATGTCTAGACTCTGACTCTCATCAGTAGGTGTTGGATGTCTAGACTCTGACTCTCATCAGTAGGTGTTGGATGTCTAGACTCTGACTCTCATCAGTAGGTGTTGGATGTCTAAACTCTGACTCTCATCAGTAGGTGTTGGATGTCTAGACTCTGACTCTCATCAGTAGGTGTTGGATGTCTAGACTCTGACTCTCATCAGTAGGTGTTGGATGTCTAAACTCTGACTCTCATCAGTAGGTGTTGGATGTCTAAACTCTGACTCATCAGTAGGTGTTGGATGTCTAAACTCTGACTCATCAGTGGGTGTTGGATGTCTAAACTCTGACTCTCATCAGTAGGTGTTGGATGTCTAGACTCTGACTCTCATCAGTAGGTGTTGGATGTCTAGACTCTGACTCTCATCAGTAGGTGTTGGATGTCTAGACTCTGACTCTCATCAGTAGGTGTTGGATGTCTAAACTCTGACTCATCAGTGGGTGTTGGATGTCTAAACTCTGACTCATCAGTGGGTGTTGGATGTCTAGACTCTGACTCTCATCAGTAGGTGTTGGATGTCTAAACTCTGACTCTCATCAGTAGGTGTTGGATGTCTAAACTCTGACTCATCAGTAGATGTTGGATGTCTAAACTCTGACTCATCAGTGGGTGTTGGATGTCTAAACTCTGACTCATCAGTAGGTGTTGGATGTCTAAACTCTGACTCATCAGTGGGTGTTGGATGTCTAAACTCTGACTCTCATCAGTAGGTGTTGGATGTCTAGACTCTGACTCTCATCAGTAGGTGTTGGATGTCTAGACTCTGACTCTCATCAGTAGGTGTTGGATGTCTAGACTCTGACTCTCATCAGTAGGTGTTGGATGTCTAAACTCTGACTCATCAGTGGGTGTTGGATGTCTAAACTCTGACTCATCAGTAGGTGTTGGATGTCTAGACTGACTCTCATCAGCAGGTGTTGGATGTCTATTCCACGGCATGACGGTTTGTGCTGTTTTTTCCATCATTCTGTGACCAAACTTTGTATCTGCACTGCTCTTCAAATAAATGTGTTTTTGTAAAACTTTCAGTGGAAATTGTTAAAAGTAGTCCTTGTGCATAAAGGTGATGATGCAATCTCTATTGCGCTTCACACAGCCCTTTCTCAACTGGATAAAAGGAACACCTACGTGAGAATGCTATTCATTGACTACAGCTCAGCGTTCAACACCATGCTGCGCACAAAGCTCATCACTAAGCTAAGGACTCTAGGACTAAACACCTCCCTCTGCAACTGGATCCTGGACTTCCTGACGGGCCGCCCCCAGGTGGTAAGGGTAGGTAACAACACATCTGCCACGCTGATCCTCAACACTGGAGCCCCTCAGATGTGTGTGCTCAGCCCCCTCCTGTACTCCCTGTTCACCCACGACTGCATGGCCAGGCATGACTCCAACACCATCATTTTACTCTGCTGCTACTCTCTGTTTATCATCTATGTGTAGTCACTTTAACTAATCCTACATGTACATATTACCTCAAATAGCCCAACTAACCGGTGCACCTGCACATTGACTCTGTACCGGTACATCCTCTATATATATAGCCTTGCTACCCTTATTTTTTACTGTTTATTTTATTTCTTTACTTATCTATTGTTTACCTAATACCTATTTTTTTACTTAAAAACTGGTTAAGGACTTGTAAGTAAACATTTCACTGTAAGGTTGTATATGGCGCATGTGACAAATAAACTTTGATTAGATTTAACTTTGCAATCATTGTTTTGTTTTTTTTACATACATTTTAAAGTGAAAATTCTGAGTCTCAGTGTCGCTCTGTTACTGTGGAATTGCCCATGTTGGACCAAACTGCTGTTTCATAGAGCGCTGTTTCTCCTGGCTGGCAGACGGAACAGTAACAGTTCATGTGGAATGGAATGCTGGACTCTTCTCTCTGTGTTTTTAGAACCCTCAGAGTTCTAAAGAGCTGGGCTCTTTCCTTCGTGTCATTTATGGATTCCATTTGGACTCTCGGCCATTTCCTGTTTTCTCTGTGGGGGTTGAGATGAGCGACCGCTGGGTCATAATATGTTTCAGTGACTGCTCTCCTCTACTCTACTCTGCTCTAATCTACTCTGCTGTGCTCTACTCTAATCTGCTCTACTCGGCTCTAATCTGCTCTATTTGGCTCTAGTCTGCGCTGCTCTACTCTGCTCTAATCTACTCTGCTCCGCTCTATTCTGCTCTGCTCTATTCTGCTCTATTCTACTCTGCTATATTCTACTCTGCTCTAATCTACTCTGCTCTACTCTGCTCTATTCTACTCTGCTCTATTCTACTCTAATCTACTCTGCTCTAATCTACTCTGCTATATTCTACTCTGCTATATTCTACTCTGCTCTAATCTACTCCACTCTATTCTGCTCTGCTCTATTCTACTCTGCTCTATTCTACTCTGCTCTAATCTACTCTGCTCTAATCTACTCTGCTCTAATCTACTCTGCTCTGCTCTATTCTTCTCTAATCTACTCTGCTCTAATCTACTCTAATCTACTCTCCTCTACTCTGCTCTAATCTACTCTGCTGTGCTCTACTCTAATCTGCTCTACTCGGCTCTAATCTGCTCTATTTGGCTCTAGTCTGCGCTGCTCTACTCTGCTCTAATCTACTCTGCTCTGCTCTATTCTACTCTGCTATATTCTACTCTGCTCTAATCTACTCTGCTATATTCTACTCTGCTCTAATCTACTCTGCTATATTCTACTCTGCTCTAATCTACTCTGCTCTATTCTAATCTACTCTGCTCTAATCTACTCTGCTCTATTCTAATCTACTCTGCTCTAATCTACTCTGCTCTATTCTAATCTACTCTGCTCTAATCTACTCTGCTCTATTCTAATCTACTCTGCGCTAATCTACTCTGCTCTATTCTAATCTACTCTGCTCTAATCTACTCCACTCTATTCTGCTCTGCTCTAATCTACTCCACTCTATTCTACTCTGCTCTAATCTACTCTGCTCTAATCTACTCTGCTCTAATCTACTCTGCTCTAATCTACTCTGCTCTAATCTACTCTACTCTAATCTACTTACATTAGGGCAGGAGTCCTAGTGGTGAAAAGATGTCGGAAGTCTTTTTTTACTCCTTTATTAAGTGTTGGGTAAGTGTTATGTTGTAGAGTGTGTATTGTAGGAAGTAAATACATGTTTACTTTTGATCCAAGGTCTTAATGAAGTGTGTAGGTAATTCAGATACAATTTCAACATTTACTTTTAGAAAAGCAAGCAGAATAAAATATGGATGAAACAGTTGGTAAAACAGTCATTGGTCAACGGAAAAATATGGGGTCTTCGGTCATACTCTATTGGACAACTGAGAGGTGGGCCATAATGAAACACACACACACACACACATATGCCCCTTTCAGACCCGCCCACACACACTGTTAGACACACTACCGTACGACAGCTGTGATAGAAACAAGAAGTTCTAGTGCAATTTTATAAATGCCGACAGATAAATTATATGTCTGCCAACATGGTAGGATTTCTTTTGTGTCTATGAAATGGTGAAACACCTTAATGCGCAAATATTGATATAATAACCAGTCATATCAAAGTCAACTTGGAGTCACGCGATGATATATTGTGTTGTCCTCCCACTACAACTCAGGAAACCATGCAGTTTATTAGACTACAGATGAAATAAGTTAAATGAACTTCACAGGGTGGTGAAAGAGCACGGTGATGAGCTTGATGCTCCTTTCCAATCAATATCCAGGGTCTTATTCTGGTGACATGATGATCAATGATTATCCATAATAATCTCATCATGTAGACTAGCCTAATCACACAGCCTACTCACACAGCCTACTCACACAGCCTACCCACACAGCCTATCCACACAGCCTACTCACACAGCCTACTCACACAGCCTACTCACACAGCCTATCCACACAGCCTACCCACACAGCCTACCCACACAGCCTACTCACATAGCCTACTCACACAGCCTACCCACACAGCCTACCCACACCGCCTACCCACACAGCCTACTCACACAGCCTACTCACACAGCCTACCCACACCGCCTACCCACACCGCCTACTCACACAGCCTACTCACACAGCCTACCCACACAGCCTACTCACACAGCCTACTCACACAGCCTACTCACACCGCCTACTCACACAGCCTACTCACACAGCCTACCCACACAGCCTACTCACACAGTCTACCCACACAGCCTACTCACACAGCCTACTCACACAGCCTACTCACACTGTATCTGTGAGCTGTTGGCTAGAGCACAGGTGCCAAGACCAGATTTGCTATTCAATACAGTAGTTTTTGTGACAAAACATTCGGCAGAGTTGAAAATACGATGGAAACACATTGAATATTATATTTTTTATTCGTTACATGAAAACCTAAGCGAGAAAGTACATTTTGTGTGCACTACGCATCAAACACAACTGGTGGGAAAATGCACATATTTTATAATGCAGATTTTAGAATATTCACATGAAAATCTGTTGCCAAATGAGCTGATTTGTTGGAGTTGATTTCTTATCAGAAAGATTCCAGATTCTTCTCTTTAAGATGAAGACCTGTAGAACCTTTCCCACTGCATTAGGATTCCACTAAAGTTTCTCCTGTCTCTCCTGTCTGACCTTGAGTTCCAACACACTGTGATGCCCATAGAGACACACACCAAACACACACACACACACACACACACCAAACACATACACACCAAACACATATCCACACACACACACACACACACACACCAAACACATATCCACACACCAACACATATCCACACACACACACACACACACACACACACACACACACACACACACACACACACCAACACATACACACACACACCAAACACATATCCACACACACACACAACACACACACACACACACACACACTGCTCAATAGACACAGGGAGGTGACGTCTCCACTCTCCCTATGAAATCAGCTGGCAGAATTACTTATATGTTTCCACTACAATGCAGGGTTTATTTATCCCTTCAACCAGACAGGAGAGAGAGATTAAAAGGCAAAGGAACATGTCAATGTTATAGGGGTCAGAGACAGATTTACAGTCTGCATCCCAAATGACACCCTGTCTACCCCCTATAAAGTGGACTACTTTTGACCAGGGCCCATAGGTTATAGCTCTGACTGAGTAATTTCCATTCGCCAAGAAACAAAAGATCCCTGCTGGTCAAAAGTAGTGTACTATATAGGGAATAGGGTGCCATTTGGGACACTAGAGACTGCATATTCTGACTGACAGGAGGGGAGAGGAAGCTAGCTAGTTAATTATCTTCATTGAATCTTGTAAAGGCGTAGAAGGAGAGGTACTCCACTGCTGTTGAAATAGCTGAAGACAAAGGTACTGGGGGCCATGTTGGCTCCATTTTGATATGGATGAAGACATAAATATAGAAGATACTGGGGGCCATGTTGGCTCCATTTTGATATGGATGAAGACATAAATATAGAAGATACTGGGGGCCATGTTGGCTCCATATTGATATGGATGAAGACATAAATATAGAAGATACTGGGGGCCATGTTGGCTCCATTTTGATATGGATGAAGACATAAATATAGAAGATACTGGGGGCCATGTTGGCTCCATATTGATATGGATGAAGACATAAATATAGAAGATACTGGGGGCCATGTTGGCTCCATTTTGATATGGATGAAGACATAAATATAGAAGATACTGGGGGCCATGTTGGCTCCATATTGATATGGATGAAGACATAAATATAGAAGATACTGGGGGCCATGTTGGCTCCATTTTGATATGGATGAAGACATAAATACAGAAGCTACTGGGGGCCATGTTGGCTCCATTTTGATATGGATGAAGACATAAATATAGAAGATACTGGGGGCCATGTTGGCTCCATTTTGATATGGATGAAGACATAAATATAGAAGATACTGGGGGCCATGTTGGCTCCATTTTGATATGGATGAAGACAAATGTAGAGCTTAATGACTACCGTCCCGTAGCACTCACTTCCGTCATCATGAAGGGCTTTGAGAGACTAGTCAAGGACCATATCACCTCCACCCTACCTGACACCCTAGACCCACTCCAATTTGCTTACCGCCCCAATAGGTCCACAGACGAAGCAATCGCAATCACACTGCACACTGCCCTAACCTATCTGGACAAGAGGAATACCTATGTAAGAATGCTGTTCATCGACTACAGCTCAGCATTTAACACCATAGTACCCTCCAAACTCGTTATTAAGCTCGAGACCCTGGGTCTCGACCCCGCCCTGTGCAACTGGGTCCTGGACTTCCTGACGGGCTGCCCCCTGGTGGTGAGTGTAGGTTACAACATCTCCACCCCGCTGATCCTCAACACATGGGCCCCACAAGGGTGCCTTCTCAGCCCTCTCCTGTACTCCCTGTTCACCCATGACTGCGTGGCCATGCACGCCTCCAACTCAATCATCAAGTTTGCAGACGACACTACAGTGATAGGCTTGATTACCAACAATGACGAGATGGCCTACAGGGAGGAGGTGAGGGCCATCGGAGTGTGGGGTCAGGAAAATAACCTCACACTCAATGTCAACAAAACAAAAGGAGATGATCGTGTACTTCAGGAAAGAGCAGAGGTAGCAGCCCCCTATCCACATCCATGGGACAGTAGTGGAGAAGGTGGGAAGTTTTGAGTTCCTCGGCATACACATCATGGACAAACTGAAATGGTCCACCCACACAGACAGTGTGGTGAAGAAGGCGCAGCAGCGCCTCTTCAACCTCAGGAGGCTGAAGAATTTCAGTTTGTCACCAAAAACCCTCACAAACTTTTACAGATGCACAATCGAGAGCATCCTGTCAGGCTGTATCACCGGCTGGTACGGCAACTGCTCCGGCCCCAAAACCGCAAGGCTTTCCAGAGGGTAGTGAGGTCTGCACAACGCATCACCGGGGGCAAACTACCTGCCCTCCAGGACACCTACACCACCCGATGTCACAGGAAGGCCGAAAAGATCATCAAGGACAACAACCACCCGAGCCACTGCCTGTTCACCCCGTTATCATCCAGAAGGCGAGGTCAGTACAGGTACATCAAAGCAGGGACCGAGAAACTGAAAAACAGCTTCTATCTCAAGGCCATCAGACTGTTAAACAGCCATCACTAACATTGAGTGGCTGCTGCCAACATACTGACTCAACTCTAGCCACTTTATAATGGAAAAATGTATGTAATAAATATATCACTAGCCACTTTAAACAATGCCACTTTATATAATGTTTACATACCCTACATTACTCATCTCATATGTACAGTGCCTTGCGAAAGTATTCGGCCCCCTTGAACTTTGCGACCTTTTGCCACATTTCAGGCTTCAAACATAAAGATATAAAACTGTTTTTTTTTGTGAAGAATCAACAACAAGTGGGACACAATCATGAAGTGGAATGACATTTATTGGATATTTCAAACTTTTTTAACAAATGAAAAACTGAAAAATTGGGCGTGCAAAATTATTCTGCCCCCTTAAGTTAATACTTTGTAGCGCCACCTTTCGCTGCGATTACAGCTGTAAGTCGCTTGGGGTATGTCTCTCTCAGTTTTGCACATCGAGAGACTGACATTTTTTCCCATTCCTCCTTGTAAAACAGCTCGAGCTCAGTGAGGTTGGATGGAGAGCATTTGTGAACAGCAGTTTTCAGTTCTTTCCACAGATTCTCGATTGGATTCAGGTCTGGACTTTGACTTGGCCATTCTAACACCTGGATATGTTTATTTTTGAACCATTCCATTGTAGATTTTGCTTTATGTTTTGGATCATTGTCTTGTTGGAAGACAAATATCCGTCCCAGTCTCAGGTCTTTTGCAGACTCCTTCAGGTTTTCTTCCAGAATGGTCCTGTATTTGGCTCCATCCATCTTCCCATCAATTTTAACCATCTTCCCTGTCCCTGCTGAAGAAAAGCAGGCCCAAACCATGATGCTGCCACCACCATGTTTGCCAGTGGGGATGGTGTGTTCAGGGTGATGGGCTGTGTTGCTCAATTTTGGTTTCATCTGACCAGAGCACCTTCTTCCACATGTTTGGTGTGTCTCCCAGGTGGCTTGTGGCAAACTTTAAACAACACTTTTTATGGATATCTTTAAGAAATGGCTTTCTTCTTGCCACTCTTCCATAAAGGCCAGATTTGTGCAATATACGACTGATTGTTGTCCTATGGACAGAGTCTCCCACCTCAGCTGTAGATCTCTGCAGTTCATCCAGAGTGATCATGGGCCTCTTTGCTGCATCTCTGATCAGTCTTCTCCTTGTATGAGCTGAAAGTTTAGAGGGACGGCCAGGTCTTGGTAGATTTGCAGTGGTCTGATACTCCTTCCATTTCAATATTATCGCTTGCACAGTGCTCCTTGGGATGTTTAAAGCTTGGGAAATCTTTTTGTATCCAAATCCGGCTTTAAACTTCTTCACAACAGTATCTCGGACCTGCCTGGTGTGTTCCTTGTTCTTCATGATGCTCTCTGCGCTTTTAACGGACCTCTGAGACTATCACAGTGCAGGTGCATTTATACGGAGACTTGATTACACACAGGTGGATTGTATTTATCATCATTAGTGATTTAGGTCAACATTGGATCATTCAGAGATCCTCACTGAACTTCTGGAGAGAGTTTGCTGCACTGAAAGTAAAGGGGCAGAAAAAAATTTGCGCGCCAATTTTTCAGTTTTTGATTTGTTAAAAAAGTTTGAAATATCCAATAAATGTCGTTCCACTTCATGATTGTGTCCCACTTGTTGTTGATTCTTCACAAAAAATACAGTTTTATATCTTTATGTTTGAAGCCTGAAATGTGGCAAAAGGTTGCAAAGTTCAAGGGGGCCGAATACTTTCGCAAGGCACTGTATATACTGTACTCTATACCATCTACTGCATCTTGCCTATGCTGTTCGGCCATCACTCATTCATATATTTTTATGTACATATTCTTATTCATTCCTTTATACTTGGTAGTTGTTGTGAAATTGTTAGGATATATTACTTGTTAGATATTACTGCATTGTCTGAACTAGAAGCACAAGCATTTTGCTACGCTCACATTAACATCTGCTAACCATGTGTATGTGACAAATAAAATTTGATTTGATTTGAATAGATTTTTTTTTATTTGAAGCTACTAGGGGTCATGTTAGCTCGATTTTTATATAGATTAAGACATAAAGATAGAAGCTTCTGGGGGCCATGTTGGCTCCATGTTGATATAGATGAAGACATAAAGACAGAAGCTTCTGGGGGCCATGTTGGCTCTATGTTGATATAGATAAAGACGCAAAGATAGAAGCTACTGGGGGCCATGTTGGCTCCATGTTGATATAGGGTTTGTTCGTAAATTCAATCTGGAGTGCCAGTGTGAGCTCAGGGTGTGCTCGGGGCTTTCGTAAATTAAGAGCGTTGCCAGATTTTTCGTTTGTAAAAATCGCTCTCGTAGCATTCAGAGCGCACACTGGATGCTCTGGCCGAGGAGTAGGGTTGATCCAAGCGTTCTGACCACACAACAACAGCCAAGCACCCAAGCTAACTGGCTAACATTGGCTATCTTGCTAGCTACTTCCAGACACAAATGAGAGAACAGCTCACTCTGACAATTTTACCTGCCCTAGCAGAGCTGGTTAGGCAGTTTTTATGTTATCCAGAGCGTTGATGACTGTGACTGTGCTGGTGGGAACAATTTAATTACTATTTTTTGCCAACGTTTACTGGCACCGGTCATATTCAACGGGTGTTGAGCGTTCATAAATTCGCCAGTGATTCTGCGCTCTGGCACACTCAGACGAGAGTGCTCTGAAATCAGTGGAGATAGCCAGAGTGAATTTACAAACACACCCATAGATGAAGACATAACGATAGAAGCTATTTTGGGGCCATGTTGGCTCCATGTTGGTATAGATGAAGACATAAAGATAAATGCTACTGGGGGGCCGTGTTGGCTCCATGTTGGTTCCATGTTGGTATAGATGAAGACATAAAGATAAATGCTACTGGGGGGCCATGTTGGCTCAAAGTTGGTATAGATGAAGACATAAAGATAGATGCCACTGGGGGGCCATGTTGACTCCATGTTGGCTCCACTAAACAGGGCTGAAATGGGAAAACACCTTCACAATATTTGCAGCGGTGCTTCTCTAAGCATCTCCTATTGCCTTTGCACTGTTTGTACCTGGGTATTATACAGTATGCTGTGTTGTGTGTCTCATTGTAACTATATGGATGCAGCTCTTGGCCAGGGCTCAATTGGGGGAAAAAATTTAAACATCAGTGGGACTTCTCTGGTTAAATGAAGGATGGATAAATATGAATGATACAATACAAGATGACAGCTAAATTGTATTTAGATGTAAACTGTAAATGAAACAGAATATACTGTTGCTGTATTATTCACTTTCATGTTGTAATTAGCTGAATGTCTGTCCTGTCCTGTCCTGTCCTGATCTGTCCTGTCCTGTCCTGTCCTGGTCTGTCCTGGTCTGTCCTGTCCTGGTCTGTCCTGGTCTGTCCTGTCCTGTCCTGTCCTGTCCTGGTCTGGTCTGTCCTGTCCTGTCCTGTCCTGGTCTGTCCTGTCCTGTCCTGGTCTGTCCTGTCCTGTCCTGGTCTGTCCTGTCCTGTCCTGGTCTGTCCTGTCCTGTCCTGTCCTGGTCTGTCCTGTCCTGGTCTGTCCTGTCCTGTCCTGGTCTGTCCTGTCCTGTCCTGTCCTGTCCTGGTCTGTCCTGTCCTCGTCTGTCCTGTCCTGGTCTGTCCTGTCCTGGTCTGTCCTGTCCTGTCTGTCCTGTCTGTCCTGTCTGTCTGTCCTGTCTGTCTGTCCTGTCCTGTCTGTCCTGTCCTGTCCTGGTCTGTCCTGTCCTGGTCTGGTCTGGTCTGTCCTGGTCTGGTCTGTCCTGTCCTGGTCTGTCCTGTCCTGTCCTGGTCTGTCCTGTCCAGTCTGTCCTGTCCTGTCCTGGTCTGTCCTGTCCTGTCCTGGTCTGTCCTGTCCTGTCCTGGTCTGTCCTGTCCTGTCCTGTCCTGTCCTGGTCTGTCCTGTCCTGGTCTGTCCTGGTCTGTCCTGTCCTGTCCTGTCCTGGTCTGTTAAAGGCCTGGAGTGTTTGTGTGTTGCACAAACACACACAGCTACAGTGCCTTCAGAAAGTATTCACACCCCTTGACATTTTCCACATTTCGTTGTCACAGCCTTCATTTTGTGTCACTGGCCTACACACAATACCCCATAATGTCACAGTGGAATTGTGTTTTTCAAAATATTTACAAAATGAAAAGCTGAAAAGTCTTGAGTCTAAATAATTCAACACCTTTTTTATGGCAAGCCTAAACAAGTCACATAAGTTGCATGGACTCTGTGTGTGCAAAAATAGTGTTTAACAATATTTCCTCATCTCTGTACCCCACACATACAATTATCTGTAAGATCCCTCAGTCGAGCTGTGAATTTCAAACACAGATTCAACCACAAAGACCAGGGAGGTTTTCCAATGCCTCACAAAGAAGGGCACCTATTGGTAGATGGGTAAAAATATTCAAAAGCAGACATTGAATATCCTTTAGCATGGTGAAGTTATTAATTACATGTTGGATGGTGTATCAATACACCCAGTCACTACATAGATACAGGTGTCCTTCCTAACAGTTGCCAGAGAGGAAGGAAACCACTCAGGGATTTCACCATGAGGCCAATGGTGACTTTAAAACAGTTACAGAGTTTATTGGCTGTGGAACGCTCTTAGAGACTTACCCAGAAAGACTCACAGCTCTTAGAGACTTACCCAGAAAGACTCACAGCTGCAATCACTGCCAAAGGTGATTCTAATATGTATTGACTCAGGGGGTTGAATACTTATCTAATACACTACATGATACACTACATGATCATAAGTATGTGAACACTCTTCGTCAAACATCTCATTCCAAAATCATGGGCATAAATATGTAGTTGTGCCTCCCTTTGCTGCTATAACAGCCTCCAATCTTCTGGGAAGGCTTTCCACTAGATGTTGGAACAAGAGTGTTGTAACCAAGGACAGACAATTTATCCAAACAATTCAGCACTCGGTGGCCCTGTTCTGTGTGGCCTACCACATTGCGACTGAGCCATTGTTGCTCCTAGACCTTTCCACTTCACAAAAATACAAAAATGGTTTGTCGAGATTGGTGTGGAAGAACTTGACTGGCTTGCACAGAGCCCTGACCTCAACCCCATCGAACACCTTCGGGATGAATCGGAACGCCGACTGTGAGCCAGGCCTAATCGTCCAACATCAGTGCCCAACCTCACTAATGCTCTTGTGGCTGAATGGAAGCAAGTTGACCAGGGCAGTTCTAGCAGGACATTTTATGAACTGACTTGTTGGAAAGATGGCATCCTATGACAGTTCCACGTTGAAAGTCACTGAGCTCTTCAGGAATGCCATTCTACTGCCAATGTTTGTCTATGGAGATTGCATGGCGGTGTGCTTGATTTTATAAACCTGTCAGCAACGGGTGTGGCTGAAATAGCCGAATCCACTAATTTGAAGGTGTGTCCACATACTTTTTTAGTGTATATTAGTGTTTTATTTTAATTTTTTTTTTACAAATGTTACGTTTCATCCGTGTTGACATTAGACTCTTCGCTACTCTCTTCTACTCTGCACTGCCAGATGTTTCCACAGTGGTTTAGGTTAGAATGAGTCATTCCCATTCACTACCAGACAAAGTGCTATGTCCCAAATGGCACCATGTTCCCTGTGTCATTCACTACTTTTGACCAGGGCTCATAATAGGGCTCTGATCAAAAGTAGTGCACTACATATGGAATAGGGTGCCATTTGGTTATAGCTCAGAGTGAGTCATTTACATTATCTAAGGATGCATCCTAAATGGCACCCTATTCCCTATATAGGCCCTGGTCAAAAAGAAGGCACTATAAAGAGAATAGGGTGTCATTTGAGACACATCGTAAGAGAGTAAAGGTCAACAAGCGTGGGACATTGCTTTCCACAGCATCCCTTTCAGTCCTTTATTACACATCAACTGTCTTCTCCCTGCTCGATAGGATTATTTAAATGTATGCCATATTTGCTGCTAGCGAGGCTCCCTGCTACAGCTGCTGCTGGTGGTGCTTTGTGGGTGTTTTATTCAAAGTAAAGTGGGAGAGAAAATAATACTCAAGTGTTTTTTGTGTTTTTTTCTGCAGATAATTTCGTTTTTTTATTTAGTTTTTTTTCCATGGATAATTTTTTCCCCCACAGTTTGAATATTGATGATGATGTCCATGTTGACAGTCAGAATACTTTTGATGAGTTCCGTGTTGACAGTTTGAATATTTATGATGATGTCCGTGTTGACAGTTTGAATGTTTATAATGATCTCCGTGTTGACAGTTTGATTATTGATGGTGATCTCCGTGTTGACAGTTTGATTATTGATGGTGATGTCCGTGTTGACAGTTTGATTATTGATGGTGATGTCCGTGTTGACAGTTTGAATATTGATGGTGATGTCCGTGTTGACAGTTTGAATATTTATGATATTGTCCATGTTGACAGTTTAAATATTTTTGATGATGTCCATGTTGACAGTTTTAATATTTATGATGATGTCCATGTTGAGGCTGTTTTTGTGTGCTGACTGCTTGTCTCTCTGGTTCTAAAAGCACTATATATGCCGTTTCAATTGAAATAGTTCATTAAATGGAACACAGATATATTTATATATTTTTTCCAGTTTTTTTTCTCAGCAACTTTTAACATGAATGTGCTGTTCAGATATTACTAGGTCAAACACCTCAAAACATACAGCAAGATGGTGCCGATAGAGATGGCAGCTTCGCTTCAGGTTCTTAGGAAACTTTGCAGTATTTAGTTATTTTATGTGTTATTTCTTACATTGTTAGCCCAGAAAACCTTAAGTGTTATTACATACAGCTGGGAAGAACTATTGGATATCAGAGAAACGTGAACTTACCAGCACTACGACCAGGAATACGACTTTCCCAAAGTGGATCCTTTGTCTGCTCCTCACAGGGCATTTGAACTGATTCCAGAGGCCGACCCAAAACAATGCCGTTGGAGGGGAGGGTGCCGGAGCGGTCTTCTAGTGAGGCTTCGGATGCGTGCACACCACCCACAGCTTCCAAGTATATTACTCGCTAATGTCCAGTCCCTAGTTAACAAAGTAGATGGAATTAGGGCAAGAGCTGCTTTCCAAAGAGATATCTGGGATTGTAACATACTCTGTTTCACGGCGACATGGCCAGCTAGGGGCATGCTGTCGGAGTCCGTACAGCCAATGGGATTTTCAGTGTGTCGCGCCGACAGGAACAAACATCTCTCTGGTGATAAGGGCGGGGGTGTATGTTTCATGATTAACGACTCATGGTATAATTGTAACAACAATTACACCATGTTCACCTGACATAGAATTCTTCACAATCAAATGCCGACCGTATTATCTCCAAGAGAACTCTCCTCGGTTATCGTCATAGCCGTGTATATCCCCCCGCAAGCGGTTACCAAGACGGCCATCAAGAAACTTCACTGGAATTTATGCAAACTGGAAACCATATATCCTGAGGCTGCATTTATTGTTGCTGGGGATTTTAACAAAGCTAATCTGAGAACAAGGCTACCTAAATTCTATCAGCATATCAATTGCAGTACACGAGCGAGTAACACACTTTACCACTGCTACTCTAACTTCCGCGATGCATACATGGCCCTTCCCCGCCCTCCTTTTGGCAAATCTGACCATGACTCCATCTTGTTGCTCCCCTCCTATAGGCAGAAACTAAAACAGGAAGCGCCAGTGCTTAGGTTTATCTAACGCTGGTCAGACCAATCGGATTCCACGCGTCAAGATTGATTCGATCACGTGGACTGGGATATGTTCCGGGTAGCCTCAAACAATAACATTGACGTATACACTGACTCAGTGAGCGAGTTTATAAGGAAGTGTATAGGTGTCACGTTCTGACCTTTATTTCCTTTGTTTTGTCTTTTTCTAGTATGTTCAGGGCGTGAGTTGGGGTGGGCAGTCTGTGTGTTTTTCTATGTTGGGGTTTTGAGTTCAGCCTAGTATGGTTCTCAATCAGAGGCAGGTGTCGTTAGTTGTCTCTGATTGAGAATCATACTTAGGTAGCCTGGGTTTCACTTTTTAGTTGTGGGTGTTTGTTTCCGTGTGAGTGTTTGTTGCCACACGGTACTGTTTCGGTTTCGTTCATGTTCACGTTTATTGTTTTGTATTTCATAGTGTTCAGTTTATGTCTTAAAATAAACGTTATGGACACTTACCACGTTGCGCTCTGGTCCTCCTCTCTATCTCCAGACGACATCCGTTACAATAGGAGATGTTGTACCCACTGTGACTATTAAAACCTTCCCTAACCAGAAACCGTGGATTGATGGCAGCATTTGTGCAAAACTGAAAGCTCGTACCACCGCATTTAATCATGGCAAGGCGACTGGAAACATGACCGAATACAAACAGTGTAGTTATTCCCTCCGTAAGGCAGAAGAAAAGCGTCAGTATAGAGACAAAGTGGAGTCGCAATTCAATCACGGATTACAAAAAGAAAACTAGCTCCGTCGCAGACATCGACGTCTTGCTCCCAGACAAATTAAACAACTTCTTTGCGTGCTTTGAGGACAATACAGTGCCACCGACACAGCCCGACATCCCAAACCTCAGAGCATGCGCAGACCAGCTGGCTGGTGTGTTTACGGACATATTCAATCAATCCCTATCCCAGTCTGCTGTCCCCACATGCTTCAAGATGGCCACTCTTGTTCCTGTTCCCAAGACAGCTAAGGTAACTGAGCAAAAATCATTATCGCCCGTATCACTCACTTCTGTCATCATGAAGTGCTTTGAGAGACTAGTCAAGGATCATGTCACCTCCACCCTACCTGTTACCCTAGACCCACTCCAATTTGCGTGCCGCCCCAATAGGTCCACAGACGATGCAATCGCCATCACACTGCACACTGCCCTAACCCATCTGGACAAGAGGAATACCTATGTAAGAATGTTGTTCATTGACTACAGCTCAGCATTCAACACCATAGTGTCCTCCAAACTCAAAACAAAGCAAATGATCATGGACTTCAGGAAACAGCAAAGGGAGCACCCCCACCTATCCACATCGACGGGACAGTAGAGGAGAAGGTGGAAAGTTTTATGTTTTCGATGTACATATCACCGACAAACTGAAATGGTCCACGCACACAGACAGTGTGGTGAAGGAGGCTGAAAAAATGTGGCTTGGCACCGAAAACCCTCACTAACTTTTACAGGTGCACAACTGAGAGCATCCTGTCGGGCTATATCACCGCCTGGTACAGAAACTGCACAGCCCACAACCGCAGCTCTCTCCAGAGGGTAGTGAGGTCTGCACAATGCATCACCAGGGGCAAACTACCTGCCCTCCAAGACAACTACAACACCCGATGTTACAGGGAGACAAAAAAGATAATCAAGGACAATAACCACCCGAGCCACTACCTGTTCACCCCACTTCCATCCAGAAGGCGAGGTCAGTACAGGTGCATCAAAGCTGAGACAGAAAAATTTAAAAACAACTTCTATCTCTGCCAACATCTGATAACCATGTGTATGTGACCAATAAAATTGGATTTGAGTTGACCTCAGAACATACAGCACCTCAGAACATACAGCACCTCAGAATATTCAGCACCTCAGAATATACAGCACCTCAGAACATACAGCACCTCAGAACATACAGCACCTCAGAACATACAGCACCTCAGAATATACAGCACCTCAGAACATACAGCACCTCAGAATATACAGCACCTCAGAACATACAGCACCTCAGAACATACAGCACCTCAGAACATACAGCACCTCAGAACATACAGCACCTCAGAACATACAGCACCTCAGAACATACAGCACCTCAGAACATTCAGCTCCTCAGAACATACAGCACCTCAGAATATACAGCACCTCAGATTAAACAGCACCTCAGAACATACAGCACCTCAGAACATACAGCACCTCAGAACATACAGCACCTCAGAACATACAGTAGAGCTTAATACAGCGATGTATCTTAATGCTCTAGTCTGTACCATACAGCAATGTATCTTAACTCTCTAGTCTGTACCATACAGCGATGTATCTTAATGCTCTAGTCTGTACCATACAGCAATGTATCTTAACGCTCTAGTCTGTACCATACAGCGATGTATCTTAACGCTCTAGTCTGTACCATACAGCGATGTATCTTAATGCTCTAGTCTGTACCATACAGAGATGTATCTTAATGCTCTAGTCTGTACCCTACAGTGATGTGTCTTAACGCTCTAGTCTGTACCATACAGCGATGTATCTTAACGCTCTAGTCTGTACCCTACAGTGATGTATCTTAATGCTCTAGTCTGTGCTGTGCCTGTAGCCAAGGGTGTACACTGCGAATTGAAACAAAACAAGCATATCTTTTGAAATAGGCCCTTCAACTAAAATTCAGCACTAATTGTCTTAATTAATAAAAAATCACATGCTTCATTGTACAGTGTTATCTTTTTAACACTCTGCTCATACTCAACCAGGTGAGGCGGAACTGAACATGCAGTTATTTTAATCTGAGAAACATGTCTGTCAGCCTGTCTGACTGCTTGGTTCCTCACTGATCGTCTCTTGTGGAAGCCTCACAATGCCTGTCTTGTAATTTCACTAAAGTGGATCAGCTGGAGAGAGAGAAGAGTGTGTGTGGGTGGAGGGGTTAAGAGGGAGAGAGAGAGGGAAAGAGAGAGACAAAAAGAACAGAGAGAATTGAAGAGGAAGGGAGAGAGTGTTGGTCAAGAGAGTTGGTAGAATGAGAACACAGAGGGATAGAGAAGGTTGGTAGAATGAGAACACAGAGGGATAGAGAAGGTTGGTAGAATGAGAACACAGAGGGATAGAGAAGGTTGGTAGAATGAGAACACAGAGGGATGCAGAAGGTTGGTAGAATGAGAACACAGAGGGATAGAGAAGGTTGGTAGAATGAGAACACAGAGGGATAGAGAAGGTTGGTAGAATGAGAACACAGAGGGATAGAAAAGGTTGGTAGAATGAGAACACAGAGGGATAGAGAAGGTCGATAGAATGAGAACACAGAGGGATGGAGAGAGAGTTGAGAGAGAATACAGAGAGAGGGACAGAGAGTTTAGAGATAACACAGAGAGTTAGTAGAATGAGAACACAGATGGAGAGAGACATGATACCCAAATGAATTGAGCGCTGCCAGTCACAATGCAAATTATGTAGTGAATACAGCGTCTCTTTAGTGTGAGGGGAGTCAGTGCACCAGAACAGCAGAACAAGACTGCATCCCAAATGGCACCCTATTCCCTATAAAGTGCATTAATTTCGAGCAGGGTCCTGGTCATGGTAGTGCACTATATAGGGAATAGGGTTCCATTTTGGGACACAACCAAGAGTCAGAACAGGAGGTCACAGTCCGCTGATATTTGATACGCTTCGGGGGTGGGGGGGTGGGAACCATGTTCCACTGTGCAATAATGTAAGATAGACAGGGAGAAGCATCGTTAACACAGAACACGCCAGCAGTACAACTACAACAAGAGCCATCTTCACATGCTCTTAGGTCCACACTGGGATACAGAAGACCGCAATGGGATATGGAACCCTTATATTTGGAATTGGAAACACTGAATAGAATACTACTATAGAACACTGAATTAGTATCTGTTGTCAACATTTCTAGACTGAACAAAAATATAAACGCAACATGTAAGGTGTTGGTCCCATGTTTCATGAGCTGAAATAAAACATCCCAGAAATGTTTGAGATGTTTACATCCCTGTTAGTGAGCATTTCTCCTTTTCCAAGATACTCCATCCACCTGACAGGTGTGGCATATCAAGAAGCTGATGAAACAGCATGATCATTACACAGGTGCACGTTTTGCTAGGGACAATAAAAGGCCACTTTAACATGTGCAGTTTTGTCACACAACACAATGCCACAGATGTCTCAAGTTTAGAGGGAGTGTGCAATTGGCATGCTGACTGCAGGAATGTCCACCAGAACTGTTGCCAGAGAATTGAATGTTAATTTCTCTGCCATAAGCTGCCTCCAACATCGTTTTAGAGAATATGGCAGTACGTCCAACTGGCCTCACAACTGCAGACCACGTGTAACCACGCCAACCCAGGACCTCCACATCCGGCTTCACAACCGCAGACCACGTGTAACCACGCCAACCCAGGCCCTCCACATCCGGCTTCTTCACCTCAGACCACGTGTAACCACGCCAACCCAGGACCTCCACATCCGGCTTCTTCACCTCAGACCACGTGTAACCACGCCAACCCAAGACCTCCACATCCGGCTTCTTCACCTCAGCGGGATCGTCTGAGACCAGCCACCCAGACAGATGATGAAACTGAGGAGCATTTCTGTCTGTAATAAAGCCCTTTTGTGGGGAAAAACTCATTCTGATTGGCTGGGCCTGGCTCCCCAGTGGGTGGGCCTATGTCCTCCCAGGCCCATCCATGGTTGTGCCACTGCCCAGCTATATGAAATCCATAGATTAGGGCCTAATGAATTCATTTCAATTGACTGATTTCCTTATATGAACTGTAACTCGGTAAAATGTTTGCAGTTGTTTAATGTTGTGTTTATATCTATTCACTATAGATGGTTTAATTAGTCGAGCTCCTGTCATGATCCTTTGCATCCCTCCTCCTTGATTTCCCACCATGTTTAATGGGGCACATCCCAAATGCACACTATTCCCTTTATAGTGCTTAACTTTTGGCTAGGGCCTCGTCAAAAGTAGTGCACTATATTGGAAATAGTGTGCCATTTGGAACACACAGGGACCCTACTCTGCCAGCATCATAAAACAAGATTGGTCCGATTAAACATATTGTATCTATCAGACTGAAAGCAATATTTTGGGGGGAAATCAGAAGATCGGAAAATTGAGCTCATTTATGTAGCAACTACTAATCAGAAACCGTTCAGTCCCTCTATGATTGTAGGGATGTGTCCCATTAATATCTCCTTTCTCCTGTTCACTCGTTCACTACTTCCCATGAATCTTAGAAAAAGTTAGATTGAGTTCCCACTATATTTCTTATGTCAGTCCTTTCCTTGCAAACCAGTGCAGGGAACAAATCCACTTTGTGAGAAAGGAGAGATAATTGGGACGAAGTGTAGTTGTATGTATCAGCTCTGAAACCTTGAAACTGTACTGAGTTATCCAGACCATCTGTATAGGCATCTGTAGGAGGTGTCTGAGATATTCACTCTCCAGACCATCTGTATAGGCATCTGTAGGAGTTGTCTGAGTTATTCACTCTCCAGACCATCTGTATAGGCATCTCTAGGAGGTGTCTGAGTTATTCACTCTCCAGACCATCTGTATAGGCATCTCTTGGAGGTGTCTGAGTTATTCACTCTCCAGACCATCTGTATAGGCATCTGTAGGAGGTGTCTAAGTAATCACACCACACACACACACACAATAAAAGTTGAAAGTTGAAGCCCACTCTCTGGGAGTCTGTAGCCATTAGTGATTCCAGCTGCAGCCACAGCTGGGCTGATGATGATGAAGAAGGGATGATGATGAATGTATTATGATGATGGTGATGATGAAGGAATGCATGGTGATGATGAAGGGATGAGAAAAGCAGAACCCGAAAGAAAGATTCCAGCAGTATTCTGTATTATTTATTGGAATGATTAAATATTGAATGAGTGTTGGTTTATCTCAAGTTGTGGAACTGTAAATGTTATGAGGGACTGAGATACATTTGGACTGGATACCCACTGCTGAATGGTAGGGAGCTTTGCGATGAGCCAAATATATATTGAGCTATATATTAACAATGGTAGGGTAGTCTTCATTATTTAATGACAGTCACTCTCCTACGTACTGCCGTGGACAAACCACTAGGCAACTGTGTCCTCATTATTGAGTTAATCTCCTCCATTGATATACTGTTAGAAGGCCTTTGAGAAAATGAGTTATGTGTGTGTGCATACATGTGAATTTTGTTCAGCTAGTGTGGGTTGACAGGTATTGGAACACGCGCATATACACACACTCACACACACACACAAACTAACACACACACACAGCTGATGCTGCACAATAAACTCATCCCAGCCTGAGGATATAGGAGCCATGTAAATGAGTCTGCATGGTGCATTCATAATCTGCGTCCCAAATGGCACCCTATTCCATAGTTTGACCAGGGCTCATAGGAAAACCCATAGAGCTCTGGTCAAAAGTAGTGCAATTTTTAGGGAATAGGGTGCAGCTATGGGATGCATATGGGGCACTTGGTAGAGCATGACGCTTGCAACACCAGGGTTGTGGGTTCGATTCCCATGGGGGACCAGTATGAAACAGTATTAAAATGTATGCACTCACTAGTGTAAGTGGCTCTGGATAAGAGCATCTGATAAATGTAATGGGCCACTGATCATGAGACCTCATCAGGAAACAACATGCTTCTCCGTAGGCCACTGATCATGAGACCTCATCAGGAAACAACATGCTGCTCCATAGGCCACTGATCACAAGACCTCATCAGGAAACAACATACTGCTCCGTAGGCCACTGATCACGAGACCTCAACAACATGCTGCTCCATAGACCACCTATCACGAGACCTCATCAGGATACAACATGCTGCTCCGTAGGCCACTGATCACGAAACCTCAACAACATGCTGCTCCATAGACCACCGATCACGAGACCTCATCAGGATACAACATGCTGCTCCGTAGGCCACTGATCACGAGACCTCATCAGGAAACAACATGCTGCTCCATAGGCCACGATCAGGAGACCTCATCAGAAAACAACATGCTGTTCCTTAGGCCAATGATCAGACCTCATCAGGAAACAACATGCTGCTCCATAGGCCACTGATCAGAAGACCTCATCAGGAAACAACATGCTTCTCCGTAGGCCACTGATCACGAGACCTCATCAGGAAACAACATGCTTCTCCGTAGGCCACTGATCATGAGACCTCATCAGGAAACAACATGCTGCACCATAGGCCACTGATCAGAAGACCTCATCAGGAAACAACATACTGCTCCGTAGGCCACTGATCACGAGACCTCAACAACATGCTGCTCCATAGACCACCTATCACGAGACCTCATCAGGATACAACATGCTGCTCCATAGGCCACTGATCACGAGACCTCAACAACATGCTGCTCCGTAGGCCACTGATCACGAGACCTCATCAGGAAACAACATGCTGCTCCATAGGCCACTGATCAGGAGACCTCATCAGGAAACAACATGCTGTTCCATAGGCCACTGATCACGAGACCTCATCAGGAAACAACATGCTGCTCCATAGGCCACGATCAGGAGACCTCATCAGAAAACAACATGCTGTTCCTTAGGCCAATGATCAGACCTCATCAGGAAACAACATGCTGCTCCATAGACCACCGATCACGAGACATCAGGAAACAACATGCTGCTCCATAGACCACCGATCACGAGACATCAGGAAACAACATGCTGCTCCGTAGGCCACTGATCACGAGACCTCATCAGGAAACAACATGCTGCTCCATAGACCACCGATCACGAGACCTCATCAGGAAACAGCATGCTGCTCCATAGGCCACTGATCACGAGACCTCATCAGGATACAACATGCTGCTCCGTAGGCCACTGATCACGAGACCTCATCAACATGCTGCTCCTTAGGCCACTGATCAGGAGACCTCATCAACATGCTGCTCCTTAGGTCACTGATCACGACACCTCATCACGAAACAACATGCTGCTCCTTAGGCCACTAATCAGGAGTCCTCATCAACATGCTGCTCCTTAGGTCACTGATCACGAGACCTCATCAGGAAACAACATGCTGCTCCTTAGGCCACTAATCAGGAGTCCTCATCAACATGCTGCTCCTTAGGTCACTAATCAGGAGTCCTCTTCAGGAAACAACATGCTGCTCCTTAGGCCACTAATCAGGAGTCCTCTTCAGGAAACAACATGCTGCTCCTTAGGTCACTAATCAGGAGTCCTCTTTAGGAAACAACATGCTGCTCCTTAGGTCACTAATCAGGAGTCCTCTTCAGGAAACAACATGCTGCTTGTTCACTGCTCTCTCTCACCAGGAAATTCTTCGCTCCATTATCAAGACAAATAAAGACAAACCTAAAGCACCATCATATCCAAATGTCTGTAACAATATGATGAAGAGGAAGAGAGCTCTGTACTGTAACAATATGATGAAGAGGAAGGGAGCTCTGTAGCTCTGTACTGTAACAATATGATGGAGGAAGAGAGCTCTGTACTGTAACAATATTATGAAGAGGAAGAGAGCTCTGTACTGTAACAATATGATGAAGAGGAAGGGAGCTCTGTACTGTAACAATATTATGAAGAGGAAGAGGAAGGGAGCTCTGTACTGTAACAATATGATGAAGAGGAAGAGAGCTCTGTACTGTAACAATATTATGAAGAGGAAGAGGAAGGGAGCTCTGTACTGTAACAATATGATGAAGAGGAAGAGAGCTCTGTACTGTAACAATATGATGAAGAGGAAGAGAGCTCTGTACTGTAACAATATGATGAAGAGGAAGAGAGCTCTGTACTGTAACAATATGATGAAGAGGAAGAGAGCTCTGTACTGTAACAATATGATGAAGAGGAAGAGAGCTCTGTACTGTAACAATATGATGAAGAGGAAGGGAGCTCTGTACTGTAACAATATTATGAAGAGGAAGAGAGCTCTGTACTGTAACAATATTATGAAGAGGAAGAGGAAGGGAGCTCTGTAGCTCTGTACTGTAACAATATGATGAAGAGGAAGAGAGCTCTGTAGCTCTGTACTGTAACAATATTATGAAGAGGAAGAGGAAGGGAGCTCTGTACTGTAACAATATGATGAAGAGGAAGAGGAAGGGAGCTCTGTAGCTCTGTACTGTAACAATATGATGAAGAGGAAGAGAGCTCTGTAGCTCTGTACTGTAACAATATTATGAAGAGGAAGAGGAAGGGAGCTCTGTACTGTAACAATATGATGAAGAGGAAGGGAGCTCTGTAGCTCTGTACTGTAACAATATGATGAAGAGGAAGAGAGCTCTGTAGCTCTGTACTGTAACAATATGATGAAGAGGAAGAGAGCTCTGTAGCTCTGTACTGTAACAATATGATGAAGAGGAAGAGAGCTCTGTACTGTAACAATATGATGAAGAGGAAGGGAGCTCTGTACTGTAACAATATTATGAAGAGGAAGGGAGCTCTGTAGCTCTGTACTGTAACAATATGATGAAGAGGAAGAGAGCTCTGTAGCTCTGTACTGTAACAATATGATGAAGAGGAAGAGAGCTCTGTAGCTCTGTACTGTAACAATATGATGAAGAGGAAGAGAGCTCTGTACTGTAACAATATGATGAAGAGGAAGGGAGCTCTGTACTGTAACAATATTATGAAGAGGAAGGGAGCTCTGTAGCTCTGTACTGTAACAATATGATGAAGAGGAAGAGAGCTCTGTAGCTCTGTACTGTAACAATATGATGAAGAGGAAGAGAGCTCTGTACTGTAACAATATGATGAAGAGGAAGGGAGCTCTGTAGCTCTGTACTGTAACAATGTGATGAAGAGGAAGAGGAAGAGAGCTCTGTACTGTAACAATATGATGAAGAGGAAGGGAGCTCTGTAGCTCTGTACTGTAACAATATGATGAAGAGGAAGGGAGCTCTGTAGCTCTGTACTGTAACAATATGATGAAGAGGAAGAGAGCTCTGTAGCTCTGTACTGTAACAATATGATGAAGAGGAAGAGAGCTCTGTAGCTCTGTACTGTAACAATATGATGAAGAGGAAGAGAGCTCTGTACTGTAACAATATGATGAAGAGGAAGGGAGCTCTGTACTGTAACAATATTATGAAGAGGAAGGGAGCTCTGTAGCTCTGTACTGTAACAATATGATGAAGAGGAAGAGAGCTCTGTAGCTCTGTACTGTAACAATATGATGAAGAGGAAGAGAGCTCTGTACTGTAACAATATGATGAAGAGGAAGGGAGCTCTGTACTGTAACAATATGATGAAGAGGAAGGGAGCTCTGTACTGTAACAATATGATGAAGAGGAAGGGAGCTCTGTACTGTAACAATATGATGAAGAGGAAGAGAGCTCTGTACTGTAACAATATGATGAAGAGGAAGGGAGCTCTGTACTGTAACAATATGATGAAGAGGAAGAGAGCTCTGTACTGTAACAATATGATGAAAATACTTTACCTTCAAAAAATTCTGCCATGGAGCTGGAGACATTTCTGCTGGGATGGAGCTGGAGACATTTCTGCTGGGATGGAGCTGGAGACATTTCTGCAGCTGGGATGGAGCTGGAGACATTTCTGCAGCTGGGATGGAGCTGGAGACATTTCTGCTGGGATGGAGCTGGAGACATTTCTGCTGGGATGGAGCTGGAGACATTTCTGCTGGGATGGAGCTGGAGACATTTCTGCTGGGATGGAGCTGGAGACATTTCTGCTGGGATGGAGCTGGAGACATTTCTGCTGGGATGGAGCTGGAGACATTTCTGCAGCTGGGATGGAGCTGGAGACATTTCTGCTGGGATGGAGCTGGAGACATTTCTGCTGGGATGGAGCTGGAGACATTTCTGCTGGGATGGAGCTGGAGACATTTCTGCTGGAGCTGGAGACATTTCTGCTGGGATGGAGCTGGAGACATTTCTGCTGGGATGGAGCTGGAGACATTTCTGCTGGGATGGAGCTGGAGACATTTCTGCTGGGATGGAGCTGGAGACATTTCTGCTGGGATGGAGCTGGAGACATTTCTGCTGGGATGGAGCTGGAGACATTTCTGCTGGGATGAGCTGGAGACATTTTCTGCTGGTATGGAGCTGAGGACATTTCGCTGGGATGGAACTGGAGACATTTCTGCTGGGATGGAGCTGGAGACAATTTCTGCTGGGATGGAGCTGGAGAATTTCTGCTGGGATGGAGCTGGAGACATTTCTGCTGGGATGGAGCTGGAGACATTTCTGCAGCTGGGATGGAGCTGGAGACATTTCTGCTGGGAATGGAACTGGAGACATTTTCTGCTGGGATGGAGCTGGAGACATTCTGCTGGGATGGAGCTGGAGACATTTCTGCTGGGATGGAGCTGGAGACATTTCTCTGGGATGGAGCTGGAGAATTTCTGCTGGGATGGAGCTGGAGACATTTCTGCTGGGATGGAGCTGGAGACATTTTCTGCTGGGATGGAGCTGGAAGACATTTCTGCTGGGATGGAGCTGGAGACATTTCTGCTGGGATGGAGCTGGAGACATTTCTGCTGGGATGGAGCTGGAGACATTTCTGCTGGGATGGAGCTGGAGACATTTCTGCTGGGATGGAGCTGGAGACATTCCTGCTGGGATGGAGCTGGAGACATTTCTGCTGGGATGGAGCTGGAGACATTCTGCTGGGATGGAGCTGGAGACATTTCTGCTGGGATGGAGCTGGAGACATTTCTGCTGGGATGGAGCTGGAGACATTTCTGCTGGGATGGAACTGGAGACATTTCTGCTGGGATGGAGCTGGAGACATTTCTGCTGGGATGGAGCTGGAGACATTTCTGCTGGGATGGAGCTGGAGACATTTCTGCTGGGATGGAGCTGGAGACATTTCTGCTGGGATGGAGCTGGAGACATTTCTGCTGGGATGGAGCTGGAGACATTTCTGCTGGGATGGAGCTGGAGACATTTCTGCTGGGATGGAGCTGGAGACATTTCTGCTGGGATGGAGCTGGAGACATTTCTGCTGGGATGGAGCTGGAGACATTTCTGCTGGGATGGAGCTGGAGACATTTCTGCTGGATGGAGCTGGAGACATTTCTGCTGGGATGGAGCTGGAGACATTTCTGCTGGGATGGAGCTGGAGACATTTCTGCTGGGATGGAACTGGAGACATTTCTGCTGGGATGGAGCTGGAGACATTTCTGCTGGGATGGAGCTGGAGACATTTCTGCTGGGATGGAGCTGGAGACATTTCTGCTGGGATGGAGCTGGAGACATTTCTGCTGGGATGGAGCTGGAGACATTTCTGCTGGGATGGAGCTGGAGACATTTCTGCTGGGATGGAGCTGGAGACATTTCTGCTGGGATGGAGCTGGAGACATTTCTGCTGGGATGGAACTGGAGACATTTCTGCTGGGATGGAGCTGGAGACATTTCTGCTGGGATGGAACTGGAGACATTTCTGCTGGGATGGAGCTGGAGACATTTCTGCTGGGATGGAGCTGGAGACATTTCTGCTGGGATGGAGCTGGAGACATTTCTGCTGGGATGGAGCTGGAGAATTGTTGTTCCCTTATTTTTCTTTTGTTTGCTTAAAAAACAGCCGTTGCAATATTCATAAAGTGATGATTGTTTCATGACCACACACACACACACACACACACACACACACACACACACACACACACACACACACACACACACACACACACACACACACACACACACAGCGGTGCTGTCAATACTGGAGGGCTTCAGGGAAAAAATACGGTACTAGAAGCCTTATGGTGCTCTTTCATTGTTTCATTAGTCACACACACCACACACACACACACTTCACGCTGTCTAAACGTCAGTTTAATTTTCACGTTTTCCAGTCTTCGTAGGACATTAATTCATCAATCTGTATGCAGAACGGCCCCTTATAACTTCAATTCAATCTGTAATTATTCCTACCTGGGGATACGTCCCAAATAGAACCCTATTCCCTTTTTTAGTGCACTACAATTGAAAGGAATTGCACTATGTAGGGAATAGGGTACAATTTAGGATGTAGACTTCTTGGAGTCATATGGTTGGTGATTGACTTCAGGTATCCTGCTGGAAGGCTTCTGCAAATGAACACACACACACACACACGAGTGCACACACACACACACACAGAGTGAGAGAGAGAGAGGCCCATTGCCCTGATTGCTCACATCTGGTCATTAAAGTTGTATGTGTTTTCTGCCAGAGAAGTGGTGCTGCAATCACAAGATGGACAGAGGAACAAGTGGCACCACCTGCATAGCAAACTACAATCTGATTGATCCCTGGGTTAATTACTGGGCTCTGATTGGCTCTATAGGGGTTATTAACGGTACTTTGTTATAGGCTGCTGTACAGGTGTTGGATCTTAATTTGACCAGTATTGTTACAGCAAAATAATCCTGCAGCAACAGGATTTGAACACTGAAACTTTTCCGCCGATGTAATGTTGCTTGATCGGTAGTTAGGCTATTAGCTGGCCAACATCAGGGCCACATGAAAAGTGCAGTACTGTTAATATAACCATGTGGCTTTTCAGTGAATTTATGTTCATCACGAGCTCATCTGCAGGAATGTTATCAGATCCTACATGTGTATTGACACCCTGAGGCCAAACAGCAAAGGACAGCAAAAGGAGAGTCAACTTGAGTCCCATACCAACAGACACTAATGATCGATCAGGAAATGTATGCGTATCACTCATAGGCCCCGTATACACTCAACCTGTACAACTGATGTCATTCTCGTAGGCCCTGTATACACTCAACCTGTACAACTGATGTCATTCTCGTAGGCCCTGTATACACTCAACCTGTACAACTGATGTCATTCTCGTAGGCCCTGTATACACTCAACCTGTACAACTGATGTCATTCTCGTAGGCCCTGTATACACTCAACCTGTACAACTGATGTCATTCTCGTAGGCCCTGTATACACTCAACCTGTACAACTGATGTCATTCTCGTAGGCCCTGTATACACTCAACCTGTACAACTGATGTCATTCTCGTAGGCCCTGTATACACTCAACCTGTACAACTGATGTCATTCTCGTAGGCCCTGTATACACTCAACCTGTACAACTGATGTCATTCTCGTAGGCCCTGTATACACTCAATCTGTACAACTGATGTCATTCTCGTAGGCCCTGTACACACTCGAGCTGTACAACTGATGTCATTCTCGTAGGCCCTGTATACACTCAACCTGTACAACTGATGTCATTCTCGTAGGCCCTGTATACACTCAACCTGTACAACTGATGTCATTCTCGTAGGCCCTGTATACACTCAACCTGTACAACTGATGTCATTCTCGTAGGCCCTGTATACACTCAACCTGTACAACTGATGTCATTCTCGTAGGCCCTGTATACACTCAACCTGTACAACTGATGTCATTCTCATAGGCCCTGTACACACTCAACCTGTACAACTGATGTCATTCTCATAGGCCCTGTACACACTCGAGCTGTACAACTGATGTCATTCTCATAGGCCCTGTACACACTCAACCTGTACAACTGATGTCATTCTCATAGGCCCTGTACACACTCGAGCTGTACAACTGATGTAATTCTCATAGGCCTTGTACACACTCGAGCTGTACAACAGATGTCATTCTCATAGGCCCTGTACACACTCAAGCTATATAACTGATGTCATTCTCATAGGCCTTGTACACACTCGAGCTGTACAACTGATGTCATTCTCATAGGCCCTGTACACACTCGAGCTATACAACTGATGTCATTCTCATAGGCCCTGTACACACTCGAGCTGTACAACTGATGTCATTCTCATGTAGTAGAGGTAGTCTGATAGTGTTAGAGTGGATTGTAGTAGAGGTAGTCTGATAGTGTTAGAGTGGATTGTAGTAGAGGTAGTCTGATAGTGTTAGAGTGGATTGTAGTAGAGGTAGTCTGATAGTGGTAGAGTGGATTGTAGTAGAGGTAGCCTGATAGTGTTAGAGTGGATTGTAGTAGAGGTAGCCTGATAGTGTTAGAGTGGATTGTAGTAGAGGTAGCCTGATAGTGTTAGAGTGGATTGTAGTAGAGGTAGCCTGATAGTGTTAGAGTGGATTGAAGTAGAGGTAGTCTGATAGTGTTAGAGTGGATTGTAGTAGAGGTAGCCTGATAGAGGTTGTCTGAGAGTGGTAGAGTGGATTGTGGTAGAGGTATCCTGATAGTGTTATAGTGGATTGTAGTAGAGGTAGTCTGATAGTGTTAGAGTGGATTGTAGTAGAGGTAGCCTGATGCTACTGTTAGAGTGGATTGTAGTAGAGGTAGCCTGATAGTGTTAGAGTGGATTGTAGTAGAGGTAGTCTGATAGTGTTAGAGTGGATTGTAGTAGAGGTAGCCTGATGCTACTGTTAGAGTGGATTGTAGTAGAGGTAGCCTGATGCTACTGTTAGAGTGGATTGTAGTAAAGGTAGCCTGATAGTGTTAGAGTGGATTGTAGTAGAGGTAGTCTGATAGTGTTAGAGTGGATTGTAGTAGAGGTAGCCTGATGCTACTGTTAGAGTGGATTGTAGTAGAGGTAGTCTGATGCTACTGTTAGAGTGGATTGTAGTAGAGGTAGCCTGATGCTACTGTTAGAGTGGATTGGGAAGCCATATACATCCATAATGGAATGGATCAACTAGGGCCGGCAGTCATTCCCTCCCAGAGCTTCAGGGGCTGCATGCATTGGATTCAGCCAAGCCAATGATGAATTGGAGAGAGAAATCACTTGAGTGTGTATGTGTAGTAGGTACGTGTAGTTTATCATTCAACCCCCTCTCCTCTACCTCTCCTCTGAGGACTCATGGACTTGCATTAGTCATTAACTCTCTGCTCCAACATGAATAGATGTCCTGTAATGCTAAGTAGTCGCTGCGTTGCTCCTCATATTCCGTGCCTTGGCAAAGTCAAGTGATTTCTCTGTCTCTCGCATGCACGCGCACACACAAACACTGTACACACACACATAGACACATACACACCACCATATGTTAATGATGTATGTACATCTCTGGCTTCCTGGGTGCCCTCGTTTCCTTCATTCATTAATCCTGAGTGAATAAATACCTTAAATCATTGTATAATCTAGTACCTTTTGTAGACCGGAGTTACAGTATAGACTACCCATTATTATACCATAGTAAGTAGATCATTATTACACTGTAGTAAGTACATATATACTGTATGATAATAATAGTCATGTATAATCTAGTATATTTGACCATAATGTTACAATGCACACTGTTAAAATAAAGGTGTAGTTTGAACCCATCTATGGATTTCACATGACTGGGAATACAGATATACATCTGTTGGTCACAGATACCTTTAACAAAAAACGGTAGGAGTGTGGATCAGAAAACCAGTGAGTATCTGGTGTGACCACCATTTGCCTCATACAGCGCGACACATCTCCTGTCGTACCCGTCGATCCAGAGCATCCCAAACATGCTCAATGGGTGAGATGTCGGGTGAGTACGCAGGCCATGGAAGAACTGGGAAATGTTCAGATTCCAGGAAATGTGTGCAGATCCTTGGCGACATGGGCTGTGCATTATCATGCTGAATCGAAGTGATGGCGGTGGAAGAATGGCACCACAACGGGCCTCAGGATATTGTCACGGTATCTCTGTGCATTCAAATTGCCATCGTTAAAATGCAATTGTGTACGTTGTCCGTAGCTTATGCCTGCCCATACCGTTACCCGACCACCACCATGGGGCACTCTGTTCACAACGTTGACATCAGAGAACCTGTTATCTTTTACTTCCGCTCTTGAGCAACATGGGACCAACACTTTACCTTTTGCATTTATATTTTTGTTCAGTGTAGATCGGTGATATAAGTGTTATGTTCAGATCAGATTACCATGATTTGGTTAAGGTCAAGAAGGACAACTGCTTGATGCATGGCTGCATGTATATAACAAACACAGATTCAATGGAAAATACCCATTGATACGGGTACAGCATGCTCCTTCTGACACGACATTCAGTATAAACTGCTCTTCGTTCTCTGTTGACAAATCATTTTTAAATCAGCACAGGGACGCAGCACTTTATATCACTTTAGTGTTGTGGAAGAACCTATTTCTGGACACATTATTCAGATCCCACGGCATGTGTCTCAAATGGCACCATATTCACAACGTAGTGCACTACTTTAGACCAAGAACCACAGGGCTCTTCAAAAATAGTCCACTATGTAAGGAATAGGGTGCCATTGGGCTCTGGTAAAACTAGTGCACTATGTAGGGAATAGGGTGCCATTGGGCTCTGGTAAAACTAGTGCACTATGTAGGGAATAGGGTGCCATTGGGCTCTGGTAAAAGTAGTGCACTATGTAGGGAATAGGGTGCCATTAGGACCAACCGCAGTGTGTGGAGGGAGGTAGGAGAGGCTGCCTTCTATTTATTATGCTTTTCTTCTGGAGTTTAGACTGATCTACTGCACTGGATACACATGTAGCAACACACACACACACACACACACACACACACCTGCTTCCTCGTTTAAGGTTTTATGTAGTAATGGCTAATGGCAGTACATCTTAACAGTCTCAGTGGTTGTAATGGCAGTACATCTTTACAGTCTCAGTGGTTGTAATGGCAGTACATCTTAACAGTCTCAGTGGTTGTAATGGCAGTACAGCTTAACAGTCTCAGTGGTTGTAATGGCAGTACATCTTAACAGTCTCAGTGGTTGTAATGGCAGTACATCTTAACAGTCTCAGTGGTTGTAATGGCAGTACATCCTTACAGTCTCAGTGGTTGTAATGGCAGTACATCTTAACAGTCTCAGTGGTTGTAATGGCAGTACAGCTTAACAGTCTCAGTGGTTGTAATGGCAGTACAGCTTAACAGTCTCAGTGGTTTTAATGGCAGTACATCTTAACAGTCTCAGTGGTTGTAATGGCAGTACATCTTAACAGTCTCAGTGGTTGTAATGGCAGTACAGCTTAACAGTCTCAGTGGTTGTAATGGCAGTACATCTTAACAGTCTCAGTGGTTGTACAGCTCACATGTTAACAATGTCAGTGGTTGTACAGCTCACATGTTAACTGGGGTGTTATTTTTAGGGCCCATTATGCTGTTTGTTCATTCACTGGTACCTGCCAATACCTCTAGTAGTGGTTCCCTCTTTTGACAGAGGATGAAGGAGAAATCATAATGCATTTCATTTTACCCTCATTTTCCATTGATGCCAGACTGACAGCAAACAACCCATTACTCTCCCTTATGTTGTGCTAGTTAAAAGAGCCATGAAAATGACAGAGCTGTTCTCAAATGGCACCCTATTCCCTACATAGTGCACTAGTTTTGATCAGGGCTCGTGTCCAGGCTCTCTGTTTATGGAATGGCAGCAGAGTGTTTTTGCAATACAGAGACTATGTCCCAAATGGCACCCTATTCCCTACAAGCCCTATAGGTCCTGGTCAGAAGTAGTGCGCTATGTACAGATGGAGAGTCTTAATTTGACAAGAATTCTCACAGCAAAATAATCCTGCAGAAACAGGATTTGAACGTTTAGTCCATAATGTTGCTTGATCGGTGGTTAGGCTTGTACTTGGCCAAAAGTAGGCTACATAAAAGGTGTAATACTGTTAATATAACTGTGGGTATTCAGTGAATTTATGTAAATCACAAAGCTTATCTGCGTTTCCTGCTGTGCAGGAACATTCTCAGTTATAAAAGAGTGATCAAATCAAGATCCTGCATCTGTACGGAATAGGGTTGCCATTTGGAACACAATCACAGTGTATTTGGAACCAACAGACAGTTATACTAGCTCCATTACTGAGCCCTCTCTCTCCTCTCAGCCTCCTCTTAGTCGCCTCTCTCCAAGTCTGCATGATTTTCATGCTTAAATGGATTTATTGTGAATACCGCATATTCTTATGAGATTTCTCTTCCCTTGCTGTCCCTCTTTCTTCCTCTTGCTCTCTCTTCTGGTGTTTATTTCTCTCTCTCTCTTCCTCCTCCTCCACCCTCTCTCTCCTTTGTTTCTCCCAACCCTCTCTTTGTTTCTCCTCTCTCTTTTCTCTTTTTCTCTCTCTCCCCCTCTCTCGTTCTCCTGACCTCTCTCTCTCCCTTCCTCTCTCCCTCCCTCTCTCCCTCCCTCTATCCCTCTACCTCCCTCCCTCTCTCCCTTCCTCCCTCTCTTCCTCTCTCTCCACAGATATGGGCTGCCTGTCGGTAGGAGTGGAGGGTCATGTATGATTGAAATAGCAGTAGATAATGGAACAGTGAAACGTCAGGAGGAATCCTTGTTCCAGCCTGTGTCAGAGGTAAACCCAGTTATCTGACTCAAGAGCTTCATGGCACCCTTTGTCCTATATAGTGGCCTCTATGGACCCTGGACTATACAAACATGAAGAACAGCTGCTCTTTCCATGACTTAGACTGACCAGGTGAATCCAGGTGAAAGCTATGATCCCTTATTGATGTCACTTGTTAAATCCACTTCAATCAGTGTAAATGAGAGGAGAGGACAGGTTAAAGAAGGCTTTTTAAGTGTTAAGACCATTGAGACATGGATTGTGTGTGTGCCATTCAGAGGGGGAATGGACAAGACTAAATATTTAAGTGTCTTTGAACGGGGTATGGTAGTAGTAGGCAGGTGCACCGGTTTGTGTCAAGAACTGCAATGCTGCTGGGTTTTTCATGCTACACAGTTTCCTGTGTGTATCAAGAATGTTTGAGGGGGGGTACAACTAAATATTAAGGTGTTCTTAATGTTTGTACACTCAGTGTACCTATCTAACTGAAAATACCTCAGGTTATAACTCTGAAGCCTAACATGTCTAGCATGAATGATTTCAAACAAACTTCAGTTGCAATATAATTTTTTGTAGCAAAACAATTATAGCTCACTTGTTATAGATGCATTATGCAGAAAGTGCTCCACCATTTCCTGGTTTCCCTAAAATGTAAATAGTTCATCTAATTTGAGTTTATGTAACAAAACAAGCAAGTATTGTGTAGAGAATCATTGTACTAAACCGCTTAACCGCCATAACCAAAAATATAGTATTTTCAGCTGTTTTGAAGCTGGTGTAAAAAAATGAAAGTAAAAGGCTCAAAAACTAAACTTAAGACCAGGGTGCATAGAAATAGAGCACATAGAACAGATCTATCTTGCTTTCAATGAGAATGACATATCTATGAATTTGGTCAGGTTGCCCTGAAAGTGTACTTATTGCATCTTTAAATTGACCGTTAAGGAGGATAAGTTGTCGGTTCACTGGATTCACATCCAGAAAACACCTGATTTGCATCCTAAATGGCACCCTATTCCCAAAAGAATGTACTACTTCCCATAGGGCTCTGGTCAAAAGTAGTGCACTAAAAGTAGTGCACTATGTAGAAAATAGGGTTCCATTTGTGGCGTAGGCACACTTTACCTTACCTGAAGATTTGTTTTGTAGATTACCATAGCAGGTCTTGTCTACACTGAGTATACCAGACATTAGGAACACCTTCCTAATATTGAGTTGCACCCCCCCCCTTTTTGCCCTCAGAACAGCCTCAATTCGTCAGAGCCTGGAATCTACAAGGTATCAAAAGCTTTCCACAGGGATGCTGGCCCATGTTGGCTGGATGTTGTTTGACTGGTGTACCATTCTTGATACACACGGGAAACTGTTGAGTGTGAAAAACCCAGCAGCGCTTCGGTTCTTAACACAAACCGGTGCGCCTGGCACCACCTACCAGACCCCGTTCACTGTCACTTACATTTGTTGTCTTGCCCATTCACCCTCTGAATGACACACATACACAATCCACGTCTCAATTGTCTCAAGGTTTAAAAATCATTATTTAACCTGTCTCCTCCCCTTCATCTACACTGATTGAAGTGGATTTAACAAGAGACATAATTAAGGGATCATAGCTTTCACCTGGATTCACCTGGTCAATCTATGTTTTGTACAGTCAGTGTATATCATAACTGACTAAATATCTGTAGTAATTTACATGGAACTGTGATGTAATGAAGTATGCAGAGAAGCACATGGACTGTATATAGAAGACTAAACAGGCATTGCTGATAACTAGTGTGTGTGTGTGTGTGAGGTGTGTGTGTGTGTGTGTGTGTGTGTGCGCGCACCCACATGTCCCCCTGCTACCTTCCTACCTGCCTTTGAACATGTGCATACATTTGTCTTTGTGACATCCTTCCAGGTAGCGTTGGGGCCTATATTCCTGGGGGACGTCCCCTCCCATAGGGATCAGCCTGCCAGCACCAGGGAGGTGACAGGTTTTATAGGCTGTATCAGGGAGCTGCAGGTCAACAATAAGGACATCTACATAGCAGGAGAGGCACTGGGAGGGAGGAACATCCACAACTGTGACACACCTGTCTGTCAGCACCTGCCCTGCCGCAATGGAGGCACCTGTGTCAGGTAGGATATGACCATGTGGATATTTCAGTCGTCTTTAAAACAATATTAGTGTTTTGAAATACTGTCTTTGAGAGCTAAAAGTAAAAGACTGAATTAACCAGCTCTATTTAATGTCAACTAATGGTCTTAAAAAAATTAAATCTTCCTACATTGATTAGTAGTAATGGACTCTTAATGAAGGTCCAGGTACATCAAGGTTAATGGTAATGTGAGGCTAGAGGGCCGGCCATATCGCAGTGTATTGATTCATACCATTCATGCTATCAGCCATGTTTCAGTCCACTATCTTAACAGTAATACCGTTAATACTATCAGCCATGTTTCAGTCCACTATCTTAACAGTAATACCATTAATACTATCAGCCATGTTTCAGTCCACTATCTTAACAGTCTTACCATTCATACTATTAGCCATGTTTCAGTCCACTATCTTAACAGTCTTACCATTAATACGATCAGCCATGTTTTAGTCCACTATCTTAACAGTAATACCATTAATACTATCTGCCATGTTTTAGTCCACTATCTTAACAGTAATACCATTAATACTATCAGCCATGTTTCAGTCCACTATCTTAACAGTCTTACCATTCATACTATTAGCCATGTTTCAGTCCACTATCTTAACAGTCTTACCATTAATACGATCAGCCATGTTTTAGTCCACTATCTTAACAGTAATACCATTAATACTATCAGCCATGTTTCAGTCCACTATCTTAATAGTCTTACCATTCATACTATTAGCCATGTTTCAGTCCACTATCTTAACAGTCTTACCATTAATACGATCAGCCATGTTTTAGTCCACTATCTTAACAGTAATACCATTAATACTATCAGCCATGTTTCAGTCCACTATCTTAACAGTCTTACCATTCATAATATTAGCCATGTTTCAGTCCACTATCTTAACAGTCTTACCATTAATATGATCAGCCATGTTTTAGTCCACTATCTTAACAGTAATACCATTAATACTATCTGCCATGTTTCAGTCCACTATCTTAACAGTCTTACCATTCATACTATCAGCCATGTTTCAGTCTACTATCTTAACAGTCATACCATTAATACTATCAGCCATGTTTCAGTCTACTATCTTAACAGTCTTACCATTCATACTATCAGCCATGTTTCAGTCTACTATCTTAACAGTCTTACCATTCATACTATCAGCCATGTTTCAGTCTACTATCTTAACAGTCTTACCATTCATACTATCAGCCATGTTTCAGTCCACTATCTTAACAGTCATACCATTCATACTATCAGCCATGTTTCAGTCCACTATCTTAACAGTAATACTACCAGCCATGTTTCAGTCCACTATCTTAACAGTAATACTACCAGCCATGTTTCAGTCCACTATCTTAACATTCATACTATCAGCCATGTTTCAGTCCACTATCTTAACAGTCTTACCATTAATACTATCAGCCATGTTTCAGTCCACTATCTTAACAGTCTTACCATTCATACTATCAGCCATGTTTCAGTCCACTATCTTACCATTCATACTATCAGCCATGTTTCAGTCCACTATCTTAACAGTAATACCATTAATACTATCAGCCATGTTTCAGTCCACTATCTTAAGAGTCTTTGACCAGGATCCTAGCCTGGTAATTCAGTAAATAGCTTATAGGTTATATTGAGTCTCTACCCTCTACACGCTGACATCATTAATCAATTTTTTAAATATATTTTTGCTAATTGAATACTTAACACAAATGAACAAAATCAGGTTAATAATATTTTGTGGTCAGATCATCAAGGCTGCCATACGCAAAGCTCTACTGTCAGTCAGCGTTGTTAATTATGAGTGTGAATTATTTTCCATCACGGTGCCAAACCCTCTTGAACCCCATAGCTGGTGTAGGGTTATAGAGAGTTCACAGAGCAATCTTCATTCAGTCAATTGACCCGGGTGGCTCTGGCATAATACCAGATGGTTAAAGTATTGGCTGTGGGCATAATGGCTGGCGATTTCATTGCTTCCTGTCTTAATGTCATCGTTCTGTCTTCTACAGCCTGTCGACATTTGCATATTACTGAGATCTAATGATACAATTGTGTTTTATCATAAATGTCTACGGCTCAGCATCTTTGGATTCTACTTGTAATAAAAATATCTATATAAAACACAAATATATATATATAAATATATATATTCTTATAGAATTTGAAAACATACAATCTACCTGCAGTGAATAATTATTATTATTATTAAGACTGAACATTGCACATTGTCTGTAGTTTATAAAAGAAACAACTCAAGGTCCTAGGAATAATCATTAGGCCGAATTCTCAATGAGGAACCAACAAAGACTATGTATACGTCCCAAATGGCACCCTATTCCCTACAAATGGCACCCTATGCCCATAGGTCTTTGGTCCAAAGTAGTGCCCTATAAAGGGAAAAAGGTACCATTTGGAACTCATGCCTATAATCAGACAATGCTGCAGCCTATAGTGATGATGTACAACGTTCCCCTAAGGATACTTCAGAAAGAAAATGACTCATTAAAGAGTTGGTTGCAGAAACGTCTTTGAATTCTGGAGGACATATACATTCAAAAGAAGTTTAGGAGTTGAATTATAGATAAATTGGCTACTGTTTTAATAAGTTATTGTATGGGTATGTTCATTCTGTTTGTTGTGTTTTGAAATGTCCTAAATTCAAGGAATCCACACAAAAGATAAGGGACTTCGAATACATCCTTGAGGAACCTTAATGTAAACTGTTACCTTCTTTAATAAAGCAGCAGAAGAAGTCTTGTTAAAACTCTGCTTTGCTGGTGACTGGCTGGGTGGCTGGCTGGCTAGCTGGCTGCCTGACTGGCTGGCTGGCTGGCTGCCTGGCTGGCTGCCTGGCTGGGTGGCTGGCTGGCTGCCTGGCTGGCTGGCTAGCTGGCTGGTGACTGGCTGGGTGGCTGGCTGGCTGGCTGGCTGGTGGCTAGCTGGTGCCTGGCTGGCTGCCTGACTGGCTGGGTGGCTGGCTGGCTGGCTAGCTGGCTGGTGGCTAGCTGGTGCCTGGCTGGTTGGCTGGCTGCCTGGCTGGCTGGCTGCCTGGCTGGCTGGCTGGCTGACTGGCTGCCTGGCTGGCTAGCTGGCTGGCTGGTGGCTAGCTGGCTGGCTGGTGGCTAGCTGGCTGGCTGGTGGCTAGCTGGTGCCTGGCTGGTTGGCTGGCTGGTGGCTAGCTGGTGCCTCGCTGGCTGGCTGGTGGCTAGCTGGCTGGCTGGTGGCTAGCTGGTGCCTGGCTGGTTGGCTGGCTGGTGCCTGACTGGCTGGCTGGCTGTTGCCTGTCTGGCTGGTGCCTGACTGGCTGGCTGGGGTGGAATGGCTACCAGATGTAGTGAAGGTGTGGATAAGGGGATGTGGTAGGGTTGACACACACTTTAGTTCTTAATTGCTGTAATCAGAGGCTTGATTACATTAAATATGGGTGGTAACAAAAGGGTTTTCCCATTTTTACCTTCACGCAATCATTTGATTACAAAGTGTGTTTATGTTTAGTGATTGTTGTGAATATGTAAATCACATACACACATATCATATTATCTGTGTGTGAACCCACACACATGCACATACACAAACACACCCTGTTTCACACACACAAACACACCCTGTTTCACACACACAAATACATCGTTCCACACACACAAACACATCGTTCCACACACACAAACACATCGTTCCACACACACAAACACACTGTTCCACACACACAAACACACAAACACACTGTTCCACACACACAAACACACTGTTCCACACACAAAAACACACTGTTCCACACACACAAACACACTGTTCCACACATAAAGGACTTCTCGTAGTCTCCTCTACCATATAAGGACAAGAACGTTACAGGAACCTCACAAACAAACACACTGCTATTAATTATTAAAGGCTACATATTTAATCTGTTGAGTAGCAGATTAACTACTGAATAATGGATTGGCCTGCACATGATATCTCTGTCAGATGAGCTCTCAGTAATCAAGTTGTGTGGTGCCCAATGTCATAACCTGAGTATAGCAATCATTAAAAACACCTTTCTAATATAGAGTTGCACCCCCCTAAAGGGATGCTGACCCATGTTGACTCTGATGCTTCCCACAGTTGTATCAAGTTGGCTGGATGTCCTTTGGGTGGTGAAACTGTTGAGCGTAAAAAGCCCAGTAGCATTGCAGTTCTTGACACACACCGGTGCGCCTGGCACCTACTACCAGACCCCGTTCAAAGGCATTTCAATCTTTTGTCTTGCCCATTCCCCCTCTGAGTGACACACATACACAATCCCATGTCTCAGTTGTCTCAAGGCTTCAAAATAAGTGCAAGTTGGTGTTTTAAATGCAGCTATTGATGGGATTTAGCTTTGTAGTCTATTGCCTTAGTCAGTTTGGCTTAATCACAGACAAAAAATATCCGGCCAAAAGGTTTTTACTTTGAATTCAGAATGGATTCAGAATGCAGTGTTCATTTCAATGATACATTCATTTTCCTCATGAAACACAAACTGCACCCTACATTATAAAACTATACCATACATTCACTCCCTGAAACTTGTAAAAATGGAGTCACTGCGAGGCATAGCTACCGAGGTCATGATCAAACTGGGTTAAGATGTTCTCCATATTTCACAGTGTTCTCCAACACAACACACATTTGACAAGTAAAAAATAATAAGCTGTCAGTACCACGGGTGATTTTATAAAACATGTCAAATAACCCTGTTGAAACAAACCCTGCTGAATCATAGCAGGGAAATGTAAAGCGGAGGCGGACGGTTATAGCTGGCCATGAGGTTTTGTTCTCGGTTCAACAGAATCATGACCCATCCATCTAGCACGGTTTCCCGCTTCGGATTCTGCAGCTTTGACTCGCTGAAACTGCTACAGGGGAAACTTTAGCTGTTTAGTTGGCCTTGGTCACCGTAACAGTGGTAACTTTACGTTTTGGCTGGGCATTGAGTCAAAAGATTAAGAACGCGTCTGTATATAGTACTGCCCAGCTAAAGCTCCAGGATGTTTATCGCTGCCCTGCAGTGGTGGAATAAGACGCCAATATACACAACGTCATTCTGACCTCTAACCACATACTGTAAATGTAATGCCTTCCAGACAATCATGTATTGTAAGATGCAGTTCAAGTAAATACTATTCAGCGCCATGCAGCACGTAAACAATCTAAAGTTCAGGCTGAAAGTAGTGCATGAAAACCACACAACACACATAACAGATATTAACAACATCCTATAGGAAAATATACAACATCCTATTGGAAAATACACAACATCCTATTGGAAAATACACAACATCCTATAGGAAAATGCACAACATCTTATTGGAAAATACACTGTATTCTATTGGAAAATGCATAACATCCTATTGGAAAATGCATAACATCCTATTGGAAAATACACTACAGCTTATTGGAAATACACAACATCCTATTGGAAAATACACGTAATCTTATTGGAAAATACACAGCAGCTTATTGGAAAATACACAACATCCTATTGGAAAATACACAACATCTTATTGGAAAATACACAACATCCTAATGGAAAATACACAACATCCTATTGGAAAATACACAACATCTTATTGGAAAATACACTGTATTCTATTGGAAAATGCACAGCATTCTATTGGAAAATACACAACATCCTATTGGAAAATACACGTAATCTTATTGGAAAATTCACAACCCCCATATATAGACAAAGGCTTAGGTGAGGTCTACTACATTATCCTGTCTGTCTGTCTACATAATCAATCACCACAATCATTGTATTAATGACAAATAACCACCATGGCAGCATTTCACAGAGTGTATTGGACTGCAGTCATCATCTGACATGTCTTTAGATCTGAGCCTTACAACTGCCACTTCATTAGTAGAGGCTGACTCCCTAATGGGACCCTATTCCCTGCCAGACCCCTGGTCAAAAGTAGTGCACTATACATGTAATAGGGTGCCATTTGGGACGCAGACAGAGCCGGATGTCCGATATAATAAGGTCATCATGGTATTGAGGTTTGGCAGACATCTGCTTATCTTAGAGAGATACGCTATCTTTGTCTTCTTACAGACATGTTCTATGTAGTAGCTGTGTGCTATAACAGTCTCCACTTTTCTGGGAAGGCTTTCCACTAGATGTTGGAACATTGTTGCGGGGACTTGCTTCCATTCAGCCCATTCAGAGCATTAGAGGGGGTGGGCACTGATGTTGGGCGATTAGGCCTCGCTCGCAGTCGGTGTTCCAATTCATCCCAAAGGTGTTTGATGGGGTTGAAATAAGGGCTCTGTGCAGGCCAGTCAAGTTCTTCCACACCGATCTTGACAAACCATTTCGGTATGGACCTCGCTTTGTGCATGGGGGCATTCTCATGCTGAAACAGGAAAGGGCCTTCCCCAAACATTTGTCACATAGTTGGAAGCACAGAATTGTCTAGAGTGTCATTTTATGCTGTAGCATAAAGATTTCACTTAACCCCAGACCATTATTCCTCATCCACCAAACTTTACAGTTGGCACTATGCATTGGGGCAGGTAGCGTTCTCCTGGCATCTGCCAAACCCAGATTCGTCCGTCGGACTGCCAGATGGTGAAGCGTGATTCATCACCCCAGAGAATAGGATTCCACTGCTCCAGAGTCCAATGGCGGCAAACTTTACACCACTCCAGCTGACGCTTGGCATTGCGTGTGGTGATGTTAGACTTGTGTGTAGCTGCTTGGCCATGGAACCCCACTTCATCAAGCTCCCGATCAGTCCTTGTGGTGATGTTGCTTCCAGAGACAGTTTGGAACTCGGTAGTGAGTGTTCCGACCGAAGACAGACCATTTTTACACGCTAATCATTTTAGCACTCGGCGATCCCATTCTGTGAGCTTGTGTGGGCTACCACCTCACGGCTGAGCCGTTGTTGCTTCTAGACGTTTCCACTTACAATAACAGCACTTATAGGTGACTGAGGCAGCTATATCAGAGCAGAAATTTGACGAAGTGACTTATTGGAAAGGTGGCATCTTATGACGGTGCCACATTGAAAGTCACTGAGCTCTTCGGTAAAGCCATTCTACTGCCAATGTTTGTCTATGGAGATTGCATGGCTTGATTTTATACACCTGTCAGCAACGGGTGTGACTGAAATAGCCAAATCCATACATTCGAAGGGGTGTCCATTTACTTTTGTGTATATATAGTGTATTTTGTATACAAATCTAACATGCCCCTGTTAAAGTAGACTATGTACTGTATATTACACTGAACAGGTTTTAACACAGACATAAGTGTTCATCGTGTGGCAGTTTTTAGATAACAGGTCAGACATACCATCATGTGGCAGTTTTTAGATAACAGGTCAGACATACCATCATGTGGCAGTTTTTAGATAACAGGTCAGACATACCATCATGTGGCAGTTTTTAGATAACAGGTCAGACATACCATCATGTGGCAGTTTTTAGATAACAAGTCAGACATACCATCATGTGGCAGTTTTTAGATAACAGGTCAGACATACCATCATGTGGCAGTTTTTAGATAACAGGTCAGACATACCATCATGTGGCAGTTTTTAGATAACAGGTCAGACACAATTTAGTTGCCAGTGAAGAGAGCGGCGGTCACTGCATCCTGCAGGAGCCACATGAATGGTTAACACTTAAAGCCTACCACCTGACTGAGCAGTGTGTTAAAGCTCAATCAGAATGGAATTGATGTATAACGGAGGTCCATAAAGCAGGACACTGACCTTACAGCTGATGATCGTGTCATCATTAGTTCCTGCTGACCCTAAACACTGTGTATACGTCTGAAATGGCACCCCTTTCTCTATATAGTGCACTAAGTTTGGGACCATATTCCCTATATAGTGCACTAAGTTTGGGACCATATTCCCTATACAGTGCACTAAGTTTGGGACCATATTCCCTATACAGTGCACTAAGTTTGGGACCATATTCGCTATATAGTGCACTAAGTTTGGGACCATATTCCCTATACAGTGCACTAAGTTTGGGACCATATTCGCTATATAGTGCACTAAGTTTGGGACCATATTCCCTATATAGTGCACTAAGTTTGGGACCATATTCCCTATTATAGTGCACTAAGTTTGGGACCATATTCCCTATATAGTGCACTAAGTTTGGGACTATATTCCCTATATAGTGCACTAAGTTTGGGACCATATTCCCTATATAGTGCACTAAGTTTGGGACCATATTCCCTATATAGTGCACTAAGTTTGGGATCCATATTTCCTATATAGTGCACTAAGTTTGGGACCATATTCCCTATATAGTGCACTAAGTTTGGCACCCTATTCCCTATATAGTGCAGTAAGTTTGGTACCATATTCCCTATATAGTGCAGTGAGTTTGGCACCATATTCCCTATATAGTGCAGTAAGTTTGGCACCATATTCCCTATATAGTGCAGTAAGTTTGGTACCATATTCCCTATATAGTGCAGTAAGTGTGGCACCATATTCCCTATATAATGCAGTGAGTTTGGCACCATATTCCCTATATAATGCATTAAGTTTGGCACCATATTCCCTATATAGTGCAGTAAGTTTGGCACCATATTCCCTATATAGTGCACTACATACAGTATTATGCATAATATCTATGTTAGGGTGGTGTTTCAGAAGCTTCCTGTGACCTGCCACTGTCTTAGATCTACCGTACACATGAGATTAACATGTTAATATGGTAACATTTACTATGTTACATTTACTATGTTAAATAAATATCATTAATATTTTAATGAAATAGATTAAAACGTTTAGCAATTTCTTAAATTTAAAATGTACTGCCTACTATGTCATAATTTAGTTTAATATTCATTGTAACAAGTCATCAGCTGTTATTTAAATAAGTGTGTGAATTACGTCTGTTCACATTGAGAAACATTACTGGGTCATTCATTTCCGCGTCCCAGGTGGCTCCTTATTCCCTATATAGTGCACTTCCTTTGACCTGAAGCTGGGACGAGACCGTCATGATCACACTGACCACCACATGGAAGGAGATGAAGAAGATCATCAAAGAGGACACTCACTGTTTCAAGTTCTCAAGTAGTGACAGAAATAGTGCTCAGAAATAGTGCCAGAAGTAGGGCCACTATATTAGGGGTTAGGATGCTATTTGACTGGTAATATTTACCACAGTTAACACAGTCAGTGTGACATTTATGCTGAAAACAAGAGTCGACTTTACAGTCTATTTCCCTTCCTTCTAAGCCGCGTTCCATACAGTCATTCCAACAGTTCTAAATTCCAGCGACAGAAGGTAAATATTTAATTTCTAGAAGCCAGTTTCTGGAGGAGAAAGTGGAGGAAAATACATCCCACAGTGCTGGCTGCTCAAGGCCCATTATTAATTTATAGACGTGAAACCCCACCAATGCCTTCTCTATCTGATATTATACCTTTGAAAAGTGTGTGCCTCTTACAGAGGAGCTTATGAAGTGTAAATAATATGACTAGCCTAGCCTCCACTTCCTCTCCAACCCAGAGATAAAGCAACCGCATGAATATGAATTGAGAAAAGGAGAAGGGGATAGGGTAGGAGAGTCATGTGTATACTTTTTGGGCCATATGTTTGCTCAACCACTCCCAATCATTGGTTTCCTGCAGGTTATTATGTGCATCCTAAATGGTGCCCTATTCCCTATATAGAGCACTACTTTTGACCAGGACTCATAGGGAATAGGGTGCCGTTTGGGACAGTGGTTATTATCTGCATTCACTGAAAGCACAGATGTGTTTACATTTTTGTAAGGAGCTGAAAGAGGCAGAACACACACACACATATGTACATGCGCACGCACGCACACACGCACACACACACACACACACACACACACACACACACACACACACACACACACACACACCTGCTGTTGAATCTGATGTGTTATCTGAATTAAATCTATAACATAACACCTGTCCATCTCCTCAACCAGCCAGTCCATCCATCTAACGTGGCAGCTCCTTTCTGCAGAGCTCCAGTATGTCATACTGGATGTTTTCCATCTGGGACTGATGGAGATGTTGTTCATGTCTTAACTCGTCTCTATTGATTCATCACAGAGTTTAATACAGTGTTTTCATTCATGAAGTTGTTGATTATTTGATCATCTCTCTCTCTCTCTCTCTCTCTCTCTCTCTCTCTCTGTCTCTCTGTCTCTCTCTCTCTCTCTCTCTCTCTCTCTCTCTCTCTCTCTCTCTCTCTCTCTCTCTCTCTCTCTGTCTCTCTCTCTCTCTCTCTCTCTCTCTGTCTCTCTCTCTCTCTCTGTCTCTCTCTCTCTCTCTGTCTCTCTCTGTCTCTCTCTCTCTGTCTCTCTGTCTCTCTATCTCTCTCTCTCTCTCTCTGTCTCTCTCTCTCTGTCTCTCTGTCTCTCTATCTGTCTCTCTCTCTCCTGTACCTAGATAGAAACACATCACTAGAACTACCAGGGTCCATTTCCCCTTGGTCCTAATGATCTCTCCTCTCTGTGTGTGTCTGTCTCTATTTCTCCCTGTGTATAGTGATGCAGAGGACTGGTTCTGTGAGTGCCCTCCTCTCTACTCTGGTCGGCTCTGCCAGTTCACAGCCTGTGAGTGGAGCCCCTGTGGTCACGGAGCCACCTGTATCCCCAAGTCCCACCAGGAAGCTGTGTGTCTCTGCCCTTACGGAAGACAGGGCCTGCTGTGTGATGATGGTAAGATATAGACACAATATGTTATACATAATATATAACATTATAGATATACATAATGCATGCGTATCACAGGAGGCTGCTGAGGGGAGGACGACTCATAATAATGACTGGAACGGAGCTAATGGAATGGCATCAAACACAAGGAAACCATGGAAACCATATGTTTGATGTGTTTGATACCATTCCACTGATTGCCGCTCCAGCCATTACCGCAAGCCCGTCCTCCCCAATTAAGGTGCCACCAACCTCCTGTGAAGCATATAAGACATCGAGTGTGACAGGTCCTGCTGTGTAGAGGAAGGTTAGACCCATACATACAGTACTCTAATACCAGTTTCACACTACTGAGCCATGCCGAGCTGTACTGCACTGGCCTGGTTAGTCATTCACATGGACCGTTGTTGCTGGACACTTGTTCTTGTTTGAAAGGATGGTGTTTGATATGGCCAGCACAGTAAGGATCATGTTGGCACAGATGTGTGTAAAGGATACAAAACTTCAGGGCATCAGACCTGGTTTCAAATAGTATCCGTTTTCTTTCAAATATTTCAAATGAGCCTGATTGACCTGGCGTAGAGCAACGGGACCAATATAATAGTACCAAAAGTGCAAACCCCACCTAGCTGGCACTTCAGGCAGGCTCAAATCAAACACTCAAAGTATGTGAAAGAAAACACATACTAGTTGAACCCAGGTCTGCTCCACAGTCTCAGGGATCGGTTGAGAGGCAACAGTGGAGAGATGAAAGATAGTGAAGAACAGCAAGGAAGTAAAAGGGAGAAGTTAATGAAATGGAAATCCTGCTGGGGGAAAAAGCTTGTGTCTTCCTTTGCGAATGGATTTTCACATTAGGGTGATAATAATCAATAGCTTTACAAAGTGTATCTATCTACTCTGCTGGATGTTCCAGAGAGGCGGTGGAGCTCTGATAAGTTCTTAAAAGGATATTTTCTAAGTAGCTGGCTGGTTTAGTGCATTGGTTTTCCAAGCAGTCACCTTTAATAAGGGTTAACCTACAGTCAAGGAATGCATCCCAAATGGGACCCTATATAGTGCCCTACATTTTTATCCAGAGCAACTTATAGGGTTAAGTGCCTTGCCCAAGGGCACATCGACAGATTTTTCACCTAGTCATCTCGGGGATTCGAGCCAGCAACCTTTCAGTTACTGGCCCAACCTCTTAACCGCTAGGCTACCTGCCACCCTACTTGGGCTTTGGTCATAAGTAGTGCACTATAAAGGGAAAAGGAGTGCACTATAAAGGGAGAAGGAGTACACTATAAAGGGAAAAGGAGTGCACTATAAAGGGAGAAGGAGTACACTATAAAGGGAGAAGGAGTACACTATAAAGGGAAAAGGAGTGCACTATAAAGGGAGAAGAAGTGCACTATAAAGGGAGAAGGAGTGCACTATAAAGGGAGAAGGAGTGCACTATAAAGGGAGAAGGAGTGCACTATAAAGGGAAAAGGAGTGCACTATAAAGGGAGAAGGAGTACACTATAAAGGGAGAAGGAGTGCACTATAAAGGGAAAAGGAGTGCACTATAAAGGGAAAAGGAGTGCACTATAAAGGGAGAAGGAGTACACTATAAAGGGAAAAGGAGTGCACTATAAAGGGAGAAGGAGTGCACTATAAAGGGAAAAGGAGTGCACTATAAAGGGAAAAGGAGTACACTATAAAGGGAGAAGGAGTACACTATAAAGGGAAAAGGAGTGCACTATAAAGGGAAAAGGAGTGCACTATAAAGGGAAAAGGAGTGCACTATAAAGGGAGAAGGAGTACACTATAAAGGGAGAAGGAGTGCACTATAAAGGGAGAAGGAGTGCACTATAAAGGGAGAAGGAGTGCACTATAAAGGGAAAAGGAGTGCACTATAAAGGGAAAAGGAGTGCACTATAAAGGGAAAAGGAGTGCACTATAAAGGGAAAAGGAGTACACTATAAAGGGAAAAGGAGTGCACTATAAAGGGAAAAGGAGTGCACTATAAAGGGAGAAGGAGTACACTATAAAGGGAAAAGGAGTGCACTATAAAGGGAGAAGGAGTACACTATAAAGGCAGAAGGAGTGCACTATAAAGGGAAAAGGAGTGCACTATAAAGGGAGAAGGAGTGCACTATAAAGAGAGAAGGAGTGCACTATAAAGGGAGAAGGAGTGCACTATAAAGGGAAAAGGAGTGCACTATAAAGGGAATTTCAGGTGCAGTCACGGACTATGAATCCAGTAATGTGTCCAGTTAAGATGAACACAAATACAGTATGGCACTATGCTACACTTAGAATAGAAGGGTTCCTAAACGGTTCTTCAGCTGTTTACATAGGAAAATATTTTTTGGGTTTCAGGTAGAAACCTAT